>NC_066610.1:1683885-1778885 GCF_905475345.1 Vespula vulgaris
ATATATATACATATATGTGTTTGTATATATAGAATATAAATATATATATATAAAGTGTGTGTGTATGTGTGTGTGGTATCTACCCTCTCTCTCTCTCTCTCTCTCTCTCTCTCTCTCTCTCTCTCTCTCTTTCTTTTTCTGTTTCTTTCTTTCTCTCTCTCTAAAATAAAAGACAAGAGGATAAAAAATAATGCACCTTAAGAGTGAGTGAATGAGTACAAAGAAAGAAAGAGAGAGATAGGGTAGTTTATGTAAGAGACACACGTTCGACGCGTCCAGAGAATGAAAGCTACCGTAAGATGAAAAGAGAAGAGGGTAAAACGTGAAAAAGAGGGAACGTTGGTCGAACGAGGACCAAAAAAGAAAGGGTTGCTGTTTTGTTTCGTTTTTCTCTGTCTCTCTTTCTTTCTTTTTCTCTCTTTCACTGTGATATCCCTCGTTTATCTTTCTTTTTCTAATTTTGGCCAACAGATCGCGCCGATGTCGTTTTCTAAAAGAATATTGTAAAATTTTCTAATATATGTTCTCAATTTTTCATCATTTTTCATAATACAAACAAGAATGTATATATATATTAAATATATAATAAATAAATATATACTATAATTCATTTATCAAATAATAATGATCTCATTGTTAATAAATCTCAAATATTATTTCTCTACTTTCCATTTGCACGGTCCAATCTAACCAAAAAAAGAATGATATGTAACCTCAAAATTACATTAACGTACTTGTAACTCGTTTAATTCGATGATTAATGTGCTAACGTAGAATGATACGTCATAATTTTTAAAAATCATGATTATTCGTAATAGAAACGAAATAATACAAGGAGAAAGAATAGCAAAAAGAGAGAGACAGACATATATACAAATACATATATATATATATATACATATATAATACATATACAAAGACATACATATATATATATACATCTTCACACAGACATCATACATCATACATAAAATTATATACGTATTATTATAACATACATATTTATACATACATACATATATACATACATATACCATACATAAGTACGTACGTACATATACGTATATATACATGTGTGTGTGTATCTTACCACCTACATGATCTTTAAATATGTATTAGACGAACTAAATCGATTGTCGGATCGTCCTCGTCCTCGTCCTCGTCCTCGTCCTCGTCCTCATCATCGTCGTCGTCGTCGTCGTCGTCATCGTCGTCATAGTCGACATTTTATTTATTACAATTTACTTCACTATGAATCGAACTGGAACGACTGCAGTTATTTCAACATATCGATCTATATAATCTAACTAGGTCTAAAGAAAATCTTTCTACGTTTACTCATACACACACACATACACACACACGTCACATTCACTCGCAATTCATTTAACCTATAACATTTATCCTCACGTAATATTTAACATTTATAATTATTTTTTTCGTGAAAAAAAGAAAGAAGAAATACAATATATATAATCAACGACCTTGAAAAACGTAATTTCCGAATTTCTTTCCCCTTCCATTATCCCTGTCGATCGATAAGATTCGTAACGAGATAAAAAAGAAAAGAAGAAAAAAAAACGAACAAGGAGAAAAAAAATAAACGCGTAAGGACATTCAAATATTCGAAGTTCTCTTTAACTGACAAATAACGGCGTTCGATTGGTCAGCGCTGAAATGGGCGGGCCGAGTTTCTATTAGATTTGAATTGGTCTGAATGTTTGTCGAATGAAATATGTATCAAGAGCAAAGATATATCATCGATCGATCGAGATTTAATATACATACGAATGTGATCATTTCGTGTATGTGTTATACAAATAAAAGAAATCGTTCAAGTACTTACCAGTCGTAAAATCGATGATCCTTTAGCTGGTCTATCTTCTCACAGTAATTTCCAATATGACGAATACGAAGAAGAAGAAGAAAACAAAGATAATCCTGTCTCTTTCTCACTCTCTCTCTCTCTCTCTCTCTCTCTCTCTCTCTCTCTCTCTCTCTCTCTCTCTGTCACTCTCTCAACAACTTGTTTCTACATATAAATACATATATATAGATATCGCTTTTTAATTACTTTACATTCACTAATATGACTAATAATTACAACTGAAGAAAACAAAACAGCATCAACGTCTTCCATATATGTATATAAAAAAACAAAACAAAACAAAATCGTAAAAGAAAAAGGACGATCGAAGAAAGAGAGAGTGAGATATACAGAAAGATATATATATATATATATATATAAAGAGAGAAAGTGAGAGATACGATTAAAAAAAAAATAATAAAAGTACGATTATTATATTCCGATAGCACCCACCACAACACGTCACACGAAACGACGACGGGAGCGCGCTTAAGCGCCAGTACCGAGGTTAGAAAAGCCTCTTGCGGATATTCTCTCGAACGCGACGCGCGTCGTGTCACACGTCTAGTTCGCTTCGAATGCGTTGCGGCGCTGCCAGGCGACAACGCCAACTTCCTTCGTTACACTCCCACTTTACCACTGTACCATCTCACTTACTCTCTCTCCCACTCCTTACGCTAACACGTTATTGGTCGAATCGCGTGTACTCGTTACTCCCCACTACTTCGATCAGGTACGTCCTTATACTTTTCCATACCCCACTTATTTCATTTCTTTTTTTTTTTTTTTTACTTTTTCATCAAACAACAAACATTTTTCTTCTTCGTTTAAAGGTGATTATAAACATGAATATTTACACGTCGCTCGTGGAATCTCATTGATACGTACGTCGTTATATTTTTCAGTATTCCTTCGCCGTTTATTTTCTTTCTTTTTCTTTTTCGTTTTTCTTTCTATTTTTCCTTTTCTTTTTTCTTCTTTTTTTTTAAAGATCGTACAACATTTTCGACAAAACGGTTATACGTACAACGATTGCACGTTATTTCCAGTATTTCGTACGCTCTCAGGTACGTCGTTACGTTTTTTAATACCCTATGCTAATTTTTTTTTTTTTTTTTTTTTTTTTTTCATAAAATTTAACGAGTTTTTTAAGAAAGGATTATAGGTACCAATTATTTGAACTAATTCGCTCAGGTACAGCAAAATTATCTCCGCAGTCCCGTACTATTCTTTTTTCCTTTCTTACATAATGATATAGATGTGTACAATTTTGTAAGAAAATATAGGATCTATTTTTGTATTTATTATTATTAATATCGTTAAGAAAAAGATCCCTAATCGATTAACATTTGATTAATAACGAAAAAAAAAAAACAAATGTATCGATTGAATTTTAAAACCCTTCAACGAATCAATCATAATCGACGCGAAAAAGTTTTATCTATAAAGCTCGATAAAGTTCCTTATTGAGTTGACCTAACCTAAAAATCATTCGAACGAATTAATGTTCTTTTATTCCATTCCGAGGAATTGGGATAAACGGATGAAATAAAAAAAAAAAATAGTGAAAGAAAGAAGAAAAAAAAGAAAGAAGAGAATCGATTGGCACTTTTCTTTTTTTTCTTTTTTTCCTTTTATTATACAGCCGTCAAGGAGGCAAGCGATCAGAAAATTGGAAAGTTGGGTGTCTGGTACTCCTAAAGGGCGTGCGCGCGCGCGCGTTCTTCCGGATAATCGAAAGCGTTCGCCGATGATTATTATAGACAATAGGTTCAGGAAGCGTAACGAGAACTGTGCGTGAATACTCTGTGTGCGAATGTACGTATGTGTCGTATTTTATGTATGGTTTACGTGTACGTGTGCATGTAAAGTGTTCGTATGTGTGCACGTGCTCTTCAAGAGGGGAGAGAACATATGTTAGAGGTATAAAAGTGAATCGTAGGGTCGTAGAGCGTGTGAGAGTCCCAACGACGAAGCGTTGGCAAGATCGATACTATGAGGAGGCTCGACCTTTTATTAAAATCGATGTATTTCCTATCTTCTTTCGATTATGTACTCGAACGATATAAAAAGTTGTTTCTCTAAAAAAGAAAAAAAAAAGAGAAAAGTTTGTTATTGCAAGGAAGAAAAGAAAAAGAAATGGTTACTCGAAATGAAAAAAAAAATGGCTACTAAAAAAGGAATGGATCCTATTTAAAAAAAAAGAAAAGATGGCGGTGAAAATGGCGATCAAAATGGCCGATTCGATCGGGCGAACTTTGTCCGCGATACGTAGTTATTTAATTAAAAGTAAAAGAAGAAAAAAAAAAGACGAAAGAAAGTTTCTCTCGACAGATCAAAGTCATTAAAAATTTTCTAAGAGGAGTTTATACGTACTCTCGTTAAACTTCCGCTAATTCGTTCAGGTATGGCTATACGATCTCCGGAACCCTGCACTGTTTGTTCTTTTCTTTTCTTTTTTGTTAAAAACGTTACAAACGCTGGAGAAAGCAAGGATGGGTAGTATGGAGTACGGTGGTCACCGAGAAAATAAATAAATAAATATAAGCGAGACAGAAGGACAGAAGTACTGCGCGTGGTTCGTGGAAAAGTGCTGGCTAATTACAAAAAACTGGGAGATCATTAAAAAGGAGAGGGTTCTTATAATGTATCCTGGTATAATTTTCTCTAACGTACCAAAACCGACGAACCACCAAGACCAGAAACGACCAACTCAACCCACCCCATTCAACCCCACTTCTCGTCCAACCCTGAAAACTTTTTTGTCCTCGATTTTACGCTTTCGTCCGCTTCTCTTCACGTTTAATTCCATTTTAACCGATTGTCTCTACGTAAGAATTACGTAGATGCGATTTTCTACTGTAGTTTTTACAACGCAGCCATTTTCTTTTCTTTTTTTTTTTCTTTTCTTTTTTATTTTTATTTTCTCTCTCTCTCTCTCTCTCTCTCTCTCTCTCTCTCTCTCTCTCTCTCTCTCTTTCTTTTTCGCTGAGAAACATATAACGAAAAAGATTCGACGTAATTTACGTAATTTGCGAGAAGGGTTGAAAAGGGGAGGGGAATGATAATAATATTTTTTAGTTCGTGAGCATACCGAAAAAATAATTTTTTTTTTTTCATCCGTCGTAAAGTCGAGCTTTCGAAAAGCGAAATTTGCAAAATTTAAGTTCCAAGAATCGGAATAAAATTTTGTTTTCTTTTTAACAGGAGAAATAACTCATGCGAGAAAGTGGTGCGCGATTTTTTTCGTCGGGGAGAATTTTCTAATGCGAAGTAAAGGGGGCGAAGTAAAAGAAAAAGATGAACAAAAGGCAAAAAAAAAAAAAGAAAGAGAGAGAGAAATTTAAAAAAAGAAGGGAAGAAAAGAAATAAAATAAAACAAAGTTAAATAAATAAAAGAAAAAGCATGAAGGAAAAAAATGGAAGGCAAACAAAAGGGAGAAAGTTTTTTAGGGAAGTACAATTTCCATGAGAGTAATTTTGCGTACTGGATGAGACAGACAGAGAAAGAGAGTGAAAGATAGGGGTGAGGGTAAAAGAGAGAATGGGAGAGAGAGAGAGAGAGAGTAGTCCGGTCAACGAGAGCACATGAGCTTATTTATTAAACGCTCACCAGCATGCGCCTCTTTAAATCATGTGCATTCCCTCGAGCTACCCACGCCTCTCTAATATTTATTAATCTCGTTCGTACGCTGACCGTTCTTGAACAGAAACGTACGATCATCCCCTCTCCAACTTCTTTTTCAACCCCCACTTCTGTCTGTTTTCATCGCGCATATCTATATTTATATATATATATTTTTTTTTAATAATTTATACAGTGATGTCAATTTTTTGTTTTTTTTTTTAATTATAAAATATTATATAACAAAGTAATATTTAAAAGGATATATTTCAAAAATTATTGTCCCTTTTTCTTTCCTCTTTTCTATCTCTTTCTTTTTTTTAAATATTGAAACTAATTGGAAATTATTTGAAAATAATTGTATATATAAGGAAATGTTTGTTTTTAATTATTATTACAAATGTATAAAATTAATATTTGAAAGAATCTATCGGGAATTACTTTTGTTTTTTGTTAATATCAAAATTCATCAAGGAAAATCATTTATTTCCAATAAGTATTGAAAATTATTATTCTCTTCTTAACGTTATAAAAAATTAATCGAAAAAGAGAAAAAAAGAATTATTAAAAATAACAACGCATTAAAAATAATTCTAAATTCAATATTAATCCCTCAAAACATTTTGTCAAATAATAATTAACAATATAATAAAACGTATAAATATTTCTCTCCTTCTTCTTTTTTAATCTTCTTTTTTTTTATTAATTTCATTTCATTCGATACCTAATTAAAATAGAAATTTTTAATTATAACATCGTTCGCATGAGAACAACTGGGAAAAGATATTTTGTTAAACATTAAGGGATGTTTTCGAAATCACTGAAACCTCTCTCTCTCTCTCTCTCTCTTTTTTCTCTCGTATAGCAAAAAAAAAAAAAAAGAAAGAGAGAAAGAGACAGACAGACGGACGTACTTTAGAGATGCGCGCACGTGAGACAGAATGGGGTGAGAGTATTAAGGGTGGGTGATAGTAATTTCACACATGACGTAACAACGCACTACCCTTCGTGCCACCAGTTTTCTACCGGAAGCGAATCAACCCTTCGTCCTATACTCTCTTCTTCAAGTCTACGGCGAATGCAACCCCCTCCAACACATTTTATTTTCTCTTATTTATACACATACATATACATATCTTCGTATATTCATTTCTACGTTCATGTTCATACATTCCTGTTCATATATTCAACTTCACATGTTCATATTCGTCTGTTCATATTCATCTTCGTGAAAAACATGTTCATGTGTACATATTTATGAAGAACATGTTTATATGTTCATGTTATCGTCAACTTACTTTCCAAACATATATACACTTATATACAATAAATTATAAATAAAAAATATTTCTGTCTCTCTCTTATTTTTTTATACATACATTTTATCAGAGATACGATAAATAAATACAATTTTATCAATCTCTACAAGTGTATACAACTGAGTTACATCATTTACGTAAGTAAAGACATATAGCGTGTTACGCGAAGATAAAATATTGAGAATACTTGTTATAAAATATTTATTATCACTATCCTCATTTCTTTATCTATCTCTCTCTCTCTCTCTCTCTCTCTCTCTCTCTCTTCTACCCTCCATCCCTCTATCTACTTCCTTTTTTCTGCATACCAGTTGGTCAATGCTTTCGAAGCCTCTAGGCACTGTTAAAAGATTCAAATACGTTTCCGCAGACATCCCAACGAATTTTTTCACTATCTATCTCCTTCTCCCCTTCCTAACCCCTAACCACCCTCTAACCATCCTCACCATTCATCCCCCGAAGATATTTAATATCCCTCTTCTTCTCCTTCAAACAACTATCCCATCCTTCCTCGAAAAAAACTCTGACGGCCTTGAAAAGAAGAAAAAAGTGTGGAAGAGGATGGGTGGCAAGGGGGAGGGAAGGGTGAAGGAGGAGGGGTGGGGGAGGGAGGGAAGAAGACAGGAACATGGCGTGTAGAATTCCTAGAAATGTTAGCTAATAAAATATTAAAATTTCATTCGCGTTTGGAAGGAAAACGGTATCAAATGTTCTACTCCGACTCCCACCCCCTATTCCACCCTTATTCCACCCCCATCCCTATCCACCAATCCAACTCTTCACCTCATCTCAATCACCATCCTACTGCTCATCCACAACTCGTCCATTTTTCATCCCTTATTATCCATCTATGGTTACTCTAGCTTTCATCATCCCCTCTTATCGGTGGGGGAGGTACGAGGGATGAAAAATCTGTTCGGTGAGATTCTCTCTCGGTTTGATCTATCTGAACAATGATTTAGATTTAACGAAAAAGAAAAAAAAAAGAAGAAGAGATAAGAGAAAGGATCTATTTGGATCGTGGATCATTGCTTGACGATTGATTTGTTTAATACGACATTTTTGTATAAATTTCTTTATATATATATATGATTTAATAATTGCAAGAAATTCATATAATTGTGTTTATTTGTTCAATTTAAAATGTAACGAAAAGAAAAAGAAAAAATTTAATTATAGATATCAAAAAAATAATTATATAAATAAAATCGTAATATATGAATTTTTGTTCGTTATATATTTGAACGATCAAGAGAATTAATTAACGGAAAGACAATTTTTTATTTCATAGAATAATTAATTAATTAATAAAGTAATCAAAATTGATTTGTATCCTGAAATAATAACGATTGTATCCTTGATGATTAATCGTACTCTTATTTATTCCCTAAATGATCCAATGATAAATCTCATTCACATACACATCTGTGGATCTATGGATCATATTATAAATGTAAGAGACACAAAGAAAAAGAGAGAGAGAGAGAGAGAGTCACTCCATCAAAAAATTATTATTATATTATATATATAATATATTATATATCAATATGTCATTATTTATTATTAATTATTATTAATTATCATTCTTTATCTTGCGTATTTTTTATCAAAGAATACTATACATATACAAATACATATATCCATACACACATATACATTTATATATATATATATATATATTTAACATAGAAATAGGATGGTAAAAGTCTAACGAGAGCTTTTTTTACGAAAATCTCGGACAACCCCACGTTCGTAAAGTCCTCCTTTCGATCTTGCCAAGCGACGCGCGACGGCTATCGAATAATCCGAATAATGCGATTCTACAAGGGATGAATTGGGAAATCGGTGATAGTATTGGGTCGAAGCCAATCTAATGTGCCTCGACGGCTGACAATGGCGGCGTGGCAATGATTTCCGATGAGCAGATCGACGAGAGAACGAGAGGGTGAGTTAACTGAGAACGAAAAGGTAGGGGTGGTGGAGACGTAGGGGTGGTTAGTGAGGGGTGAACGTGCGCAGTCGAGGGATAGAGAGAAAAGGGAAGATGAATAGGTAAAGAGAGATACACATATACATATATATATATATATATATATAGGGTGAACAAACATTTCTTGGGTGGGGGAAAAATCAAAAGTACTTAAACGATATTAAAAATTAATTACTACCTTACGAAACTTTATAAAAAAAAAAAAAAAAAAAAAAGAAGCAAAATATAATATCGACTAATTAATTGATCGATAATTCGTGACATAGTTCAGTAATATTTACATTTTATCGTCTGATCGAGAAAAGAAAAAAAAAATGATTAAAACGATATCAGAGGGTGAAATAATTCTATTTTTTCTAACCACCTGAGAACTACTTCGCGTTTTCGATATCTATCTCCCTTCCAATCCCATTTTCATCTTCACCTATGAAATTTTTGATCACCCTATATGTGTATACATGTGCGAGTAAAATTCTCAATGTGTGTGTATATAATATATATATATATATATATATATATATGTATACACACATACACACACATATTCGGTATTTGCGGCTGGCCGCTCAAGGATTGCAGCCGATTTCCCTCTTTCTACCCGATAATTTAGCGAACGGCCATTCAACCCTCGTTTCACTCTCTCACCCCCACCCCTCCGTCCTTCCTAAACTCGTATCTACCACTTCTTCTTCTCTTCT
This sequence comes from Vespula vulgaris, assembly GCF_905475345.1. NCBI lineage: Eukaryota > Metazoa > Arthropoda > Insecta > Hymenoptera > Vespidae > Vespula > Vespula vulgaris. Next base: position 1,693,385 of record NC_066610.1, read on the forward strand.
CAGCAGAGGGAATCGACCGGTGTAAAATAAAAAAAAATAAAAAAAGAAAAAAATATAAAAAAGAGAGAGAGAGAGAGAGAGACAAAGGGTGAGGGTTGAAACGGGGGTGGGTCTTCCTAAAGATCATGCAATTTTTTACCGTTACTGTCTAGGCAATATCAGTAATGGTCGAGAATCAAAGAAAGGTGAGAAAAGTTCCGGTGGTAGTGTTTTCCTATCAATTTTCATTTTCCACCCCCTCTTCTATCATCCCTACCCTATCTTCTTTCCCTCTCATCGACCAATTTGAACGAAAATTGTCGCGGTTCGTTTTTTCTCTTTGTCCTTTTTTCTTTCCTTTTTTTTTTTAGATCTATACTAAAAACTATTCGTGGAGAATATTTTTTTTATGAAATAATTATATGTTTGTAAAAAATAAATTCGTAAAGTAAGTAAGATCGTAATGTATAAATTTTAAGGGAGGCTTATTGGAAATTAGAATTTTTATTTTTTAATTGGATTTTTGTAGATAGGTAAGGGTTGTTTCAGAGAAACTAACTCGTTATTTCTGATTAAATTGATTTATAATAATTATAATAATAATAATGAATTATTTTTTTTAATAATTTACTAAATATTCTTGATCATCTTTTTTACGGAGAACTAAAGTAAATTAATTATTAAAAATCATATATATATATATATATATATGTGTGTGTGTGTGTGTGTGTGTGTAATAATAATAATAATGTTAAATATTTTATTGTACATATTACAAAATTTATATTTATAAAAAGAAAATAATAGAATAAAATCAAGATAAAAATATAAAAAATTTCGCAACCCATCCACCCCCACTTCATCCCCAAAAAAATAAGCGTTCAGTCCAACGTTTTGAATCATCGTTTTCGCTAAACATAAATATCCAACCCCATCCCTTTTTTAATATATTCCAAAAAAATTATTTTCTTATGGAATATATTAGAAAAAAAAGAAAACTCTTACCTGTGTAATTGTGTAAGTTTATCGAGGGAGAAAAAAAAAGAAATAATAAGGGAAATTCTTCTTTTATTTTCTTTTTTTTTTTTTTCTTTCTTAGCAATTCTTTTTTGCCCTTTGGTACACCTTTATCTTTGTTTGGCCGGCACCTCAGTCCTCTCCCTGTTTGCTTCCCCAACGTTGCTCCCATTTTACCCCCTGTGTTACTATCTCTTCACCCTTATAACAGAATACGACCCTCTTTTTCCTCGGAATTTACTTTTCTCCGGTAACGAAGTTGACGTATAAAAAAAGAAAAAGAAAGGAAAAAAGAAAAACAAAAAATAAAAAATGTAACAGAGAAATAGATAAAAGAGAGAGAGAGAGAGAGAGAGAGAGAGATAAAATAAACAAAAACTTATAATAATTTATATTACAAATGATAATCTTTTTTATTTTTTTAATTAAATAATCTAAATCAATGATAGTAATATTTCCGTTTAAAAAAAAAAAAGAAAAGTAAATAATAATAATAATAATAATTTCAATTAAAAATAATAATACTTTATTTATTTCTTTTCCCAAATGAAGTAATTCAAAATTAAAATTAACAATAATAATAGTCTTTTTTCTAACTTTCAAATTAAATAATGAAATATGTAAAATTAATTTCAATCGTGACAAACTTTAAATAATAATCCTTTCTTTCAAACCTTTTTTTATAATTTTTGAACTCGTAATTTCTATCGTTGGGTCCTAATAAAATGTAGGAAAAAAAAAAAATAAAATAAGATAAAAGAAGAGAAAAAAAAAATGAAAACGAATGTCCAATTTCTTTCGAATTACTCCCAAGACGGCCCTAGATTCTTTTTTCCTATTTTTTTTTTTCTTCTTTTTCTTTTATCTTCTTTTTTTTTTAAGTTTCATCATAAAAATTTCAAATCCATGCGCCAGAAAAGGGAGGTAACGAGAAAATGTTTTCAAAGAATTCGTCGAAAACATTCTTACAAGTCCCCAAAGTATAGTAACTTCAACCCCCATCCCACGAAACTTTTCTTACCCCTCTCTCCCACCCTCTACTACGCCAAAGTAACCTTATGACCGACCTGTGCAAAATGAATGCATCCCCTTTTTCGAAACAACCCTTAATCCTACTGCATAATGCATTAACTCCATGCAATTTATTCAAATCTTTAATAGCTTCATTTTTTTTCCTTCATTTATCTAACAAAAAAAATTATTATTTAATTAGTTTAATACATTAATACTGAAAAATAAAATTATTTAATTACTCTAATATTTTTCTTTAAATAGAAGTGTGTATGTGTATGTTGATTTCATTAAATGGTTGGAAAACATCTCTTATATGTGGAAAATGCGGTTACTATACCTCCACCCTTATCCTTTCAGCTTCTCAACCCCCATTTCTCCTCTTTACCACCCCTTTTCTCTGTTTTAACGTACTTACATGTCCCGAACGACGTTACAAACGACGAGAACGGTATTACAAACCACAAATTACGCTCAGTTTCTTACTAGTAATGTTCTACGTTTGTATCTGTGTGTATATGTGTAAAATTGCTTTTGGCATTCATCAGAGAGAGAGAGAGAGAGAGAGAGAAAATAGAAATAATTGGGTGAATTAATTTAATATAAATAAATAAATAATAAATAAAATAATAAAAAATGTTTAGATTAATTTGAAGAAATTTTTAATATAATTATTATAATTTTTCTTACTTTTTTATTTTTTTATTATGGTGTTTGTTTATTAATAAAAAGATATTGTATGTATGTATATGTGTATATTGATTTTATTATAATATTATGTTTATTATGACGTTATCAATTGATAGAATATATTGTATATATTAATGTAAATATATTAATTATTGATTGATTATTTTAATATTGAAATTTTAATTTCATTCTTTTTTTCATTTACACAGATACATAAACGATCAATTTCAATTGAAATAAATATTGTAATTATATTATGATTATTATTGTGATAAAAATAAAAAGATATTTATAATATACATTTGTTAATTAATACTAAACAAAAAAGAAAAAAAAAAAGAAAACGTAACACTAACTTTAATTCTAATTTTATTTTTATTCACACAGACACACACACACAATTTTCCAATTAATTTTTATATAATATAGTAATTATAAATATATTTATATATTAAAATAAATATTCAAAAATGAATTTAATCAAAATTTAATATATCAAAATGAAATTTCTTTTTCTTTTCGAAAATTTTATTTTACTTTTATTATTATTTCTATATATTTTGTTTAATTAATTTAATATGAAACTAATATCGATCAAAAATAATATTAAAATTAAACTAATATATTATAACAATAAATATAAAAACAGGCATATATATATATATATTTTTGTTTGTTTCATTATCAATTTTCTAATTATATAATATAATATAATATATATATATATATATTTTTTTTATTAAATACTGTAATTAATAATAATTGTATATCATTAAAAATTTAAATTAAAAAAAAAAAAAAGATATATACCCATATATCCACATTGACAATTAAAAATTAATATTTAAAATAGAAGTCCTATATATATAAATTATTAAATGATCATTATAACAATAAATTTCACGTCTAATACAATTTCATATTAGACGTATATACTAATTAACTGTAACTAAAATTTTCTCTCTCACGAATCATTAATCATAAACTCCTACCCCTCTTTCGTGTTATCTTACACCATCCTTAACACCATAAACTTCACCCATACAATTACACGTTGTGTAAAAAAATATTTTTCCTTTATTTTCCACACAATTTTACAATGCGAACAACGTTGGCTGATCGATAATTAATTATGATGAATGAAATCGATCTTTTATTATACGCGTATTATTATTATTATTATTGTTATATAATTATTTTTCTTTATTATTATTATTATTATTATTATTATTATTATAAGAAATAAATGTTCAAAGCAAGATTAATAAGTACAGAGCGTTGTAAATGAAATCGTTAGTATGGTCGTTGCAGTATATATGTATAGAACATATATATATATATATATATATATATATATATATATATATCCATTGTACTGATTCACATTGAGTATTGTTAGTTAATTATTAGTCTTTAAATGTATATATTTTATATTTATAATGAATGACACAAAAAAGGCACATGTACATATATGTACATATATGTATGTGTGTGTGTATGTGTGTATATATATATATATATAATGATATATCAGCAGTATTTGAAAAATATATAATCTCTTGAAACACTTTTTTGCTTTTTTTGTATTGTGTTTTTTTTTTTCTTTTTTTCTTTTGGTTTTGGCTATATGTAGGAAAGGCGTTCTCTGATCGATAAAGAACAGTGAATCGGCTTTGATTATTAAATACATATTGTATGATATGCATTTTTAATTTTAATGAATCAATGAGAATGTTAATAAATAAATAAAGCGAGAAAGAAAAAGAGAGAAAGAGAAAGAGAGAGAGAGAAATATATAGGGTGACGACGAAGAAAGATTAATTTTCTTTTCATTATTGGATTTATGATCCATATTAACGAAGAACTTAATTTTTTTACGTGTATGCTATTCGGTGGTTTTTATCATGATTATTGTCATGCTTTGTTACAAGGAAGAAGAAAAAAAAAGATAGACAGAAAACAAAAAAAGAGGAAAGAAAAATTGTTCAGCGATAACGTCGATTAGCCCAACATTGTGAACAATAATATTCATTTTCCGGTGAGCCAAAAAATTGGCAATGTTCACTGCGACACTCCTTTACGCAAGCCTAAAAAAAAGAAAATTAAAAAATATAAATACATATTTTATATTAGCGGTTCATATTCTTTTTTTTCTTTTTTGTTTCTTTTTCTTTTATTTTCATATAGATATATATTTAAATGAAATGTTAACTATATATATATATATATGTATGTATGTATGTACGCTCTATTTTACAAAGACATACCCGCAAATTACTATTCCATGACTGTCGATCAGCCTTTTCAGGCGACGTATGATCGTTATAGAATGTTGATCTATGAGAAAGACAATTGATATGTACTTTTCAAGAATAACCAAAAAATCTACTAGTAATCTGATACGATTGATTTTAATATACATTACTATTAATGTACCTTGAAAGATAAAGCGTACGGTCTTTATTTGGATGCGTTGGTAATAATTTGCTGACACTTGCATGACTACCATGATCACTCGCTGCATAGAATTTTGATTTGCCTGCACCGTAATTCATTTCACAGCCAGTATCGTCTATTTGATGATCTTGAAGATACCTAAACGAATGGAAATATTAAATTGTATTTAAAACAAAAATCAGATCAAGTAATAATAATTTACCTGGCATGGGCACATTCGAGGTAGTTTTGTAACATCTGATCGACATATTGATGACGTCTACTTTTCATTTTGATGCATAATAATCCTTCGGTAGAATTACCACTGGAAGAAGACGGTGGACTTTTCGGTCTCTTTGTAAACCAAAACTTTTTACTCATAGACTTTCCAATCGATCCAAATTGTTTCGCAACACCTAACAATTGTTTCGCTGTTTTTGACAAGGAACCATCTGTATCGGACAACCTATCAATTTCTTCCGATGTGAAATTAACATATTCGCAGTCTAAATAATCTCTTATCAATATCTCCATCTATATTTATATATATAAAAAAAAACAAAGAACGATTTGTAACCTATTTAAAAAAATCATGTCAACAATAGTATAAAAGAGAAATTCATTTCAATAAAAAATTATTACCGTGCTTTGCTCGCAAGGCAACAAATCACGTGATCCTTCGATCCAATCCCAATCAGGACCAGGATCTACAGCAAATAAAACTGGTAATATTTGACCTGTGTCAGGATCAACCAAAGGTATACTAACTCCTTCGTTACTATCATCACCAATGTCATTATGTCCATGAACAGTAACTAATGGTGAGAAGTGTGCAGAATGATACGCCAATAATAAGGGAGTTCTATGACAATTAGAAGATGATACTTCCAACGGAAGATATACACCTCCGAATGGTATAGGTGCCAAAGCTACTCCTTCCGCATCTTTTAACATTGTTTCAGCTATTACTATTATAGGTCTCCTTAAAACATGAGCCAATGCCAATACATGTACCTGAAGTAGATGAATCACTCATTAAAAAAAAAAAAAAAAAAGAAAGAAATTATATTACAAGTATATAGATAATATAACGTTTTTACCTCTTCAAGACTTTGATAAGAAGTAGCTGTTTGATTCCTTAGTATCGGTGATGCCATATCTACTATGGTTTGCCATTCCGATATCCATTCGGCTTCTGTATAAGATAAACCAGCGGCAGCATTTAAACCCATTTGACGCCATTTCCATCTTCTATATAAAGTATATATCTTAATTAATTTTTGTATTACCATATACACATATCTATGTTTTTACGTACCTAAAAAGAGCATGTCGATACTCTCCCTTATTCAATGTATTATGCAAAGTTTCTCTCAATGTAAGCAATCGATCGTGGAAACCCCACATACCGAGAGAAGCTGCATGAAGCAAACAATTACCATCTCCCGAAGTTGCTAATGGCCATAGAACTCTATTGCTTCCATTTTTCCCACTGCACCACCAATTTAATCTTCCTGCGGCTTCTAACGAAGATAAACATCCACCTTCTATCAAATCTTTCTCCAGAAATTGACGAAACGAATCTAGAATTAATTAATCATAAAAAGATGACTATAATCGTCGTAATATTAAATAATTATAATATTAATAATCATAATATTACGGTTAAATAATCATAATATTAAAATTCATATTAATACCTGGATATACGGACAAGTCCGGTAATGAAAATGTAAATTCAGGCGTATCCAAAGAACCTAATGTAGCGAATTGAGAACGCGCGTATGAAACTATAGCTGCATTTTCTGTCGCTCTAGAAATTCCTCTGGCCAACTTTTTGGTAGCACCGCTACCGCTTTCCAATGCATTATTTGATGTAGTTTCTTTCTCCAAACCATCATACATGGATAAAGCACCGCTCATAACACCTATATTCTGCTAGCATTTAAAAATACATATCTCATTAATGTCAAACTTATTACATAATGATTTATATTAGTCTGAATCATGTTTCACTATGTTTGAACGTAGAATTTATCCTCTTTATAACAATACGGTTAAGAATGAATTTAACTATTGAAATTATATTCTTATTAAACTATTATCGTTAAAACATAATTAAGATAAAACATTAAATAAATTCACGTGTAATGTAAGCTATCTAGGAATGATATGACAACAAATATATTTCTAGTTCAGGTGATTACAAATGTATCCACATATGTATATACTCATATATATATATATATATATATATATATATATATATATATATATATATATATATAAAAATAGGACAAGGTTTTGGTCGTCCGAGTGCATTAATAAAAAGCTAGTCATAAATGTGGCTACCACATTCATGCTCAAAATATGTATACGTGTGTTACGTTGGCGTAACTTATTATTAAAACTAGTTATGAAAAAGGAAAACATAAATGCATTAGTGGATGACACATTCATATATGTATATATGTGTATATGTATATATATATATATATATAAAATATAGATATTTCCTGTAAGTATTTGACGCCGGATATGTAACTGTATGTGTCTGTGTATATGTATACCTATCCGTAACATATATATACGTAACAACGCATTTAAGTTTTCAAATTAAACCTTACTCTGTCTATCTCTCTCTCACACACACTCTTTCACGTATATTAAATTAGTGCAGCGAACCGTGATGGTTTCGACTTATTACGTAGCTCGCAAACGGGCGTCCCTTAACCAAACTTTTTCGACAATTTATCATATTTTTCTGTGCTGGTAATTTTAACGTAAAAATATTTTACGTTTCGTAAAAGGCAAAAAATAAAGAAGAAAAGGAAAAGGAAAAAGAAAGAAAAAAGAAAAAGGGGGAGAAAAGAAAAAAAAGAAAAGATGGATGGATGGATAAACGAAGGAAATCAAGACGGAATTAATCGAACGTAGTACCACTTCGATCGGTAAGCTTCGCGGCGACGCAGCCTACTGAACGAAACTGTGTGAAAATAGTCGATGTATAGTGATGATGGTGGGATGGAAGAGAGAAGAGGGGATATAGGAAGGACCAACGGAAACTAAATATCGTCTGTCGGTCGCGCGCGGTAATTTTAAACCGGTCACGTGATATATTTATTACGAGATGATACAATAAAACGTTTTATTTACCCACGCATACTACGCACATATATATATATATGTGTGTGTGTGTGTGTGTGTAAACTTTTATTTTACAAACACACGAGCGTTCATAGAATTATTAATATAACCTATAAAAAAAGAAAAAAGAATTAAATAAAAATAATCTTCAAATACATTTATATATATATATATAAAGTAAAAAATGATGGTTATATTATCCGATTATCGATATATAAGAATTATGGAAATGAGATAACGCTCGATACGACGCTTGAGTATCCATCTCGATAACGAAGATGGCGTTCATCACGCTTCTCGCAGCCATCTTGATAACAATATCACTCGATATGCTGCTCGACCGCCATCTTGATAACGAAAGATGGCGCTGTATACGTTCATCGATCGTATTGATAACGAAGATGGCGCTCGATACCCTGCAAGGCGGCCATCTCGATAAGAAAGAACATGGCGCTTCGATACACGCGTCGTCCATCTTGTATCGGGTTTCCTTTCTTATCTATATTTGCTTTCGTGTACCTTGTGACATATGTATGAGAACGTATAGCAGTTTTGTACTGTGTGCGTGTATATTCATGTAAAACGTCCTTTATTCGCTCGTAGTGTACGTGGTCGGGTTTCTCACTTAAAAAGAAGAGTTACTTACACTTAAGAATTTTACATAGAAGTAAGAAGAATTGGTTAAGATAGTGTAAGAGGAATATTCTCTAAGAGCAACAAGTAAAAAGTATGTTGAAGAGAATGAAAGAATACTCGATATATTTAATTATATTGGTATGTATAAATCTATTCGATAAATTCAGTCGTGTAACTGGCTCCCAAGTTTTACATATTCGAGGTATACCGGTTTCGAAAAGTATACTTTATACTCCTGATCGTAACTTTGAATGTTTGGATGGTAGCCTTTTGATACCGTTTCATTACGTTAATGACGATTATTGCGATTGCGGTGATGGTAGCGATGAACCTGGTACATCTGCCTGTAGAAATGGTTCGTTTTATTGTAAAAATTTTGGACACAAGTCTATGTATATACCGTCAACTTGGGTGAACGATGGTATTTGTGATTGTTGCGATGGTACAGATGAATATTCGTCTAATAAACAATGCGTTAACAATTGTCACGATCTTGGTAAAGAAGCTAGATTAGAAGCACAGAAAGTCGAGGAATTAAAGAGACAGGGTAATAAGATTCGTATGGAAATGGCTAGCAAAGGTAAACAGATCAAAAGCGATACGCAAGTACATTTGATGAAATTATGGGTCGATTACGAAGAAGCTACGAGAAATAAAAAGGAAAAGGAGATATTGAAGATACAAGCCGAGGAAAGAGAAACCTTAGTTTTAGAAAAATATAAAACGGTTGAACCTAAAGACATTCCTAGCGAAGAAACTACAAAGGAAAAAGAGTTAAGTCAGTCTGAAGTCGAAGATTATTTTAAAATGTTAGATTCTGATAATAGTAATACGGTTACGATAGCTGAGTTACAGACCAGAATTACTTTCGATAAAGATCATAACGGTGTTGTATCAGAAGATGAGGCTATGTTCTTTTTGAATAATAAGAAAGAAGTTTCTCTTCAAGAATTTATTGAAACTGCTTGGGGTAATATAAAACCGTTTGTTATGCTCGAACAAGGTTAGTCATTTTTATAGCAGCGTTATTAAATAATAAAATTTTATCTTATTTAATTGTTTTATTTAATTCTTATATAGGTATATTCACAAAACCAAAACACGATGAAATAGAAAAGGAAGAAGAAGAAAAGGTGCAAGAAACATTGGAAGAGAAACAAGGTGATGTAAAAGAGAAACAAGATAATGTAGAAGAGGAACAAGGTAATGTAGAAGAGGAACAAGTAGAAGAGGAACAAGATAATGTAGAAGAGGAAGAAGGTTCTACGGATGAGATTGAAAAAGAGATAGAAGAGCAAGAACAAGAGGTACAATACGATGAAGAGACTCAAGTACTCATCGACGAAGCAACGAGTGCACGAGAACGATATCAAGAAGCAGAAAAGGCAGTTAATGATCTCAATAATGAAATTAAACTAATAGAAGAAAAATTGGAACGCGATTATGGAAAGGAGGATGAATTTGTTACGTTAGATGGAGAGTGTTTCGATTATACTGACTTAGAATATATTTATTCTCTTTGTTTATTTGGAAAAGCGTCGCAGAAGTCTAAATCCGGTGGAAATGAAGTTAGTTTAGGTTATTGGAGCGAGTGGGTAGGTGCGCAAGATAATAAATATTCTAAAATGAAATACGACAAGGGTCTTACGTGTTGGAACGGTCCAACTCGTTCAACCATAGTTACTTTAACTTGTGACAAAGAAAATAAACTTGTTTCTGTAACGGAACCAAACCGTTGCGAATATGTAATGGAATTTGCCACACCAGCACTTTGCGATTCAAGTACAAAACTTATGGATACGCATGATGAATTGTAAATTCTTATTTTTTTTTCTTTCTCTTTTTTTTTTTTATAAACTGTGTTCAATGGTGCACATACCAGTATATACGAAGCACATCATTTGTGAGTCTTGAAAATGAAGGACATGATTGCGAAGAATTGTATATTATTTTTTTTTTTTATATATATATGTTTTCTTTTTTTTTTTTCTTTTTTTTTCTTCGATATAGTATTTTCAAGCATTAGACTCCACGATAAGCAGGTTAGATATATTAAAGAGCAACATGTTAAATGGAGCAATGGATTAGAATTTTAGAGATATTTAATTCCTATTATTATAATAATAACGATGCACACTGGCATTTTCCAGAGGTCGTTGTTTGTTTAGCTAATTTATATTGTAAGTCATAATGATTGATGGTGATAAGCACAACACATTTCTTTTACTCTTGGAGAGATACATAATTTTGATACAAGTCTTCTCAATGAGAAGAGCTTTGTCAACGTATTAATCAAGGAAACACAAAGTTGAATAGCAACGATATGATCGAGACATGTCTTTTGCAATTATTCGTCCTTATATCGGTGATTCCACAGTGTTGGTTTCAGTATCCAAAAAAAAATTAAAAAAATAAAAAAAAATAAAAAAAAAATATAATTAAAAAGAACAAAAAAAAAATAAAATAAAGGACTTTTATCGATTTGCAATATTTAAAATTTACATGTGATTGTGTATATATATATAGGTATATATATATATAATAATAAGCATATATTACATATATATATATATACGACTGATTCAACTTATTCATAAAGTGTGGATTGTTGTGCTAAAAGATAATCTATATCACTAAACAAGCAAAAAAAAGAAAACTGTTATACATATGATCATTGCCAATATTATACAAATGTTACATTCCTCTTTTATACGTTAAAAATTTCTACGGAGCGACTGGTATAATAAAATAAGATATTAATGATATTGTTCGTAGAATTTTACTAATGTGAAAAGAGATACTTTCTTTTCTTTTTTTTTTTTTTTTGAAAAACTCGTGCAAGAGAAAAAGAAAATAATTGCTACAATCTCAAATATATAAAGTACTCTTCTATCATGGTATTTTTTTTATATATATATATATTTTCTTTTTTCTTTTCATTATGTGAAAAATTCTAATTTTCATTATTATGCATACGTAGAAATTTTCTGACGAGATCGAAGAGTATACAAGCGAAGTATTTTGTAATTTTTTAAGTGTGCATCCTTATGGTGCATCCAGTAAGCAGGTTTAATAAAGAGAAAAGAAAATCTGTTGTCAAACTATAATCTTAATGGCAGACTTTATTTACATCCTCGTTTTGAGTTAATGCCATGTATTATATATATATTTATATATATATATATATATATCTATTTATCTATATTTTTTTTTCTTTTGTTATATGGATATTTAGATATTGAATTAATTCACCTTGCAAGTTCTTCGACTATCGAACACATAATGTTATCTACAAAATTAAGGGTAATAATAATTTTGATCGAAACATCTTTGATTAAGTCCCCTAAAATTATTAATTTAAGGCACTCACAAACAGACTCTAATAACGACGACGATGATGACAACGACAATGACAACGACGACGACGACGACGACGACGACAAAACAACAACAACAATCAACAATCAACAATTAATAATCAACAAAAAGTGTTAATTACAAGAATATGATATGCGCATTACTTTTCTTACATTCTCATTTCTTACCGTCTCAAGAACAAATTTTCAAAAAAGCCAGAGTCTTGGAATGTTTATCGTAAACCTTGAGAAAATTAATTTGCAAGTATCCAAGATGAATGATAAAATGATGATAACGATATAAAATAATAATGATGATGATGATGATGATGATTACTTATTAACTTATGCCATTTATCTTCTGCGATTGATTAGTTATTAGTACATTGTGTGTAATATGTTTTATCTTTCATAATTAATTATTTTTTTTCTTTTTTTTTCTTCAATTTTTTTTTTTTCTTTTTCTCTTTTTATTTACACGACACGAAATAAAATATATATATATATATATGACGATAATATTTATATGCACGATCGCTCTAAAGGAATAGTTTTCAAGAAAGAAAAAAAAAATATATATATATATATACTATATACTACTGTACAACGACGTATAATGTTTACAACTAAAGCTTCTACGAAGTCTCCAAAGAAGCACGATGCAATTATGTTTTCATGGGATAGGCACCGTGATTAATACTGCAGCCTGGTGAAATTTTTATTTTCAAAAAGGGAAACTAGAGGGTTTGGGGTAAGTTCGGTGGTGGTAAACAAAGGGTATATTAAACTTTCATTAATGAAAGTAAGATTGATAAAAGAATAATCATCGAAGAACATTCTGTTTCTTTTTTTTCTCTTTTTTTTTTTTTTTCATCTATTTTACCTTCCTCTTTCACTCTCAACGATATTATTTAAGCATCTTTTTCTCATTATTATTTCATTTTTGTTCCGTTTTTTTTTTTCGTTTCCTTTTTTTTCAGTTTTCCATTCTTCTATACACGAATAAAATATATTATGTTATTATCTCGGAGACATAAATTTGTCTAGTTATTTACAAATCAAACAGAGAATTAATTATTCTCTCGTTACACTCCAATGTCTTCCTTTTAAGAAAGCGAATGGAGTATTATAGTTAACGTGTACATGTATATATGTATGTATATATGTATGTTTATATATATATATATACATACTATATCGAATCTGAAAAAAAGATTCATTATATAAAAAAGAAAATTTTTTTTTATATATATATATATATGTATATCGAAAAGAGATAACGGAATGGTATCATCCCGTAGAATGCACAATTAATTAATTAATATTTTATCCAGGCTAGAACGTCGTTGTTGTTATTGTTTTTATATATATATAAAAAAGGAAAAAAAAAAATCGAATCGAAGAAAAAATTCTTTTGAAAGAAAAAAAAAAAAAAAAAAAATACAAAGAGAAAAATGCTCCATCGACAGATTAATTGATTGATTAATTAATTAGACCGGTAATCTTACTCGAAGCATGAAAATATGTATTATAATTTGAAAAAAAAAAAAAAATAAAAGAAAAAAGAATACGATAGGATTCACTTTCCAAGTTTCTCAAACATTATAAGTTTTTCTTTAAAACTTTTAGTATCCGTTGAGACCTCAGATATGTTTCCATTCAACATATTTTGAAGATCCTCGTCGTTCTTGCTCGTTAAAAGATTATCAAAAATCATTTTGTTATCTTCTTGTTTAGCGACAGGTGAAGTTGGAGGGGAAGTTGTAATCTGTTGTTTCTTCTTTGGATAAATAACTGGGCTACGTTGATTGTTACCATTATCAGCCATACGAGTAACAATAGTGATAGCTAATAATTGATGTATATCTATATTCTCCTTGGTATCTGACGATTGACGCCAATAGAATTTATCAGGCGATATCAATGATTTAGAATCTTCTGTACCATCTGCCATAGATGTCTGATCTGAATCCGTTGTCATACTTCGGCTAGACCAAGAATCCTAAAAGAAGAAAAGAAAATGACAAAAAAGAAGATAGACATTTTTCTATAGATAATATTACAACAAGCAAGAAACAAAATTAATTAAAAATTTGTTAACTCACATTCTTATCACGTCTATCCACAACGTTATCAGTTATCTCCTCTTCTTTCCTATCCTGTTCGATATCTTTTTCTAAACTATCCAATGTTTCAGTACTTTCCGATGATTTATTCCTTCTTTCAGAGTCCAAAGTATCAGTACTACCTAATTCTGAACTCTCAGATGATTTCTGAAGCCTAGATTTTCTTATAGACCTTCTCTCCTCTTTGTTATTATCCATAGGAATAATATCAACGATGCTTGTACTTGGTACTCTTTTTGGTATTCGTCTGACTCTTCTATTTTCTAATCTATCTTCAACGTCAAGATTATCAGAACTTTCAGAAGACATTCTTTTGTTCGTTCTTCTTCTTGGAACTTTTCCTTCGTCCTCTCTTTCCTCTTCCTCTTCGTCTTCTTCTTTTTTATAAAGTTCAAGATTTTTAAATTCACAATTATCAATCCTTTCAAAACTCTCCGTAGACTTGGAAGTACTCTTACAAAGTCTTCTACCCCTTGATAGATTCATATCGGAGATACTACTTCTCTTTTGTAATTCTTGAACGATATCCGAACCATGCTGACTCTGATCGAGTACTTCAAAACTTTCTGACGATTTAGAGATCGATTTGGATGATCTACGTGCTCGGAATTCGAAACTACTTCTTCTACGTTCTATTGAATCGTCACTGGTCAATGCTTCAATAGCTTCTAAACTATCAGAAGACTTTGATATACGATCGGTTGACTTTGAGATTGGATTGAGCAGTCTTCTAGATACAGGTTTTGCTACCTCTTCGTATTCTACTAAATTCTCAAAACCTTCTGTTGATTTGGAGAACAAAAATGAACTAGCTTCTAAGCTGTCCGGTGATTTTGATGATCTACTTGACGATAACCTCCTACGTGGTAACTTAGATTCTAATTCTTCGAATACGTCTGATCCTTTTGATATACGGTTGGATGGTCTTCTTGTAACCGATCTGATATCAACTTGTTCGTCACTGGACTCAACGTTTGTCCTTGATACTGTATTAGGTGGGTCCAGACTATCAGGTGACAAGGATGCAATGCTTGAAGGTTTTCTAGGTAATTTAAGTTGCGGTTGTTGTTGTTGTTGTTGCTGCTGCTGCTGCTGCTGCTGTTGCGGTTGTTGTTGTTGTTGGGTTTGTGGTGAATCTAGGCCTTCGAACACATCTGAATTTCTTGATATCCTCGCTGATAGTTTTCGTGTCACCGATGCTATATTCTTTTTGGATTCTATCGGTGAAGACGAGATAATATTTTTAGGAGACTTTGGTTGATCCAATTCGTCCAGTGTATCCTCGACTATGGTTGTTATCGTTGAAGTTGTAGTCTTGTTTATCGTCGATGGTGCACGTCTTGGTGGCCGACGATTTTTTGGTCGAACCGAAATTCTATGCAAGGCTGCCGTGTGATTCAAACTGGCACTCTCGAATTGAGCTGTAAATTTAAAAAGAGAATCAACATTTTCGTTTTATCAACTCTTCGTGTTGATTAACGTCAAAATCGATCTCGAACGAGAACGTAAGTATTAATTCTATATGATTAATTTAATTAAATTTTTCTTTTCTTTTCTTTTTATATTAATTAATATTATTAATCGGATTAAAAAATTGTGATTATTAAAAATTGAAGGACATAAGAAAAAAAGAAACATTATTAATAGGTAATCTAATTATTAGTAGAATAGAAAATAAAATATATGGAATGTGTGAAAAAAGAAACTTGATTATAAAAGAATATATTAACAATTTTTTTTTTTTCTTATATATATATAAATCATTGGAAAAAATCTTCGACCATTAAATTATACAGTTTCTGATATAAATTATTAATAGAATCTCTCGATATGAATATTTAATACTTACGTAAATCCTCTTTCACCGTAGAAACTGTCCTCTCGACATTTTCTTTCGTGGGTTTGGTGACCTGAAACACATAAAGAAAAGAAAAGATAAGAAAAATTGCAACGAAAAATATATATAAATAAAATACAACAAAAAGAAAAGAGTAAATAAACAAATTATTCGATTAATCAACGAAACATTTAATACCGAACCTGTTTACTCGTTTACTCGAATAATTTCATCAAAAATTAAAATTACTTCGAAGTTACCATAATTGCATTTACGATTTGAGATTGAAGATTATAGAAAAAAAAAAAAGAAAAAAAGAAAGAAACAATCTTTTCCTTCGAAAGGAAAACGTCAATAAAAAATCAATCGACTGATCGGATCAATCGATTAAAAAAAAAAAGAAAAGAAATAAACTAAAACAAAATATTAATTTTTAACTTATAAAAAATTATTTGCAATTTTTTTTTTATTTTTTATTTTTAAACAACGACTTTAGCTCACAGAGTATTTCAACGTATATACGTTCCTTACATGTATGTGTTTTTTTTTTCTTATATATATATATATATATATATATATATGTATGTATGTATATGGGTGTATATGTATGTGTGTGTTATAACGGTATAACGGTTGCCGTCAAGTCACTTAACCGCGATCGTTCGAAACCGGTTGCAGGTGCTGTGCCTACGGTACACGTTCTAAAATAAAAATAAGAAATAAGTTTCCTCACGTCGTAAGAGAAAGAGAGAGAGAGAGAGAGAGAGATCTTATCATTCTAAATAGTAGTATTTAATTTTTCTATATACTTTAATAATTATTTTCTATGTAGCTTAATAATTATTAAAAATTTCAATCATTCTTATCATCACTGTTAACATAACTTAATGAAAAAATGTAATTTAATAATAAATAATTTTATGATAATTTTTTATAATAATTGATATATATGTATATATATATATAATTTTATTATATATATATATATATATATATATATATATATATATATATAAATATGTTTTAAGTGTGTGTGTGTGTGTGTGTGTGTGTGTGTGTGTATCAATAATAGTTTTGAAATCAAACATTTTATCGATTAAAATTAACTTAACAATTATTAAATTGTATTATAGTTATAATTAATTTCAGGAATGATTTATCATGATTATTAAATTTATATATTATTAAATAACATTAATGATAATTCAATTTAATAATTATTAAGTAATTTTGATAATAATGTACCTCCTTTTTTTTGCAATGACTTCGTTGAGGAACCAAAGGGATTTTCTGTCTCCCTTCCGGTAATTTAGATCTAGATCGATCATCGATCTTATAATTATTAGATCTTATTGAACCAGGTAACTCGTAATCGATCCTTTCTTTACAACCGTAAACACCTATTGTGATCTTGGGGACACTCGATTGGATCCCTTGATAATTTTTACATCTAACCGTATTATCTTCTTTAGTTCGATCTATCAATCTTCTTCCTTCGACCGGATTTAAATTCAATTGTTCGATTATCGCACGTATGTTTGATGATATATTACTTTCACGATGCGAGACCACCATTTTGTTTTCTATAAATCTATATATATGTACATATATATATATATTAATATATATTTTGTATATAGTTTATATTTTATATATATATTTCATATATATTATATATATTTTATATATATATATATTCTATATTTTTTATATTTATTTTTTTCTATATATAGATACACGCATGCATACACATACACGCACGCATACACACACATAGATTTATTGATCGATGATTATTATTTTTTAAATTATTTATTTATATTTTTAATTGAATTTTTTAATTCGTAATTTTTTAATTATTATTGTTATTATTCTTTTTATTGGATTTTCCCGAATAGATAGATCGTAGATTTGAACGATGATCTATAAATCAATTTGTATGTTGTTATTTTATTCTGTTTTTTATTTCTTGTCCAGTTTTTGTTTGTTTCTTATAACTAAATTCCGTATACAAGAAATAAAAAAAAGAACGTTTTTCATAACGTGAAGATGACGTTACGTTTTTTTTTTTTATATTTATATAGAACAATGATCTATAAGTATTCATAGATCATAAAGATTTCTTTAAATTGCAACGATTTAGTATCATCAAGTTAATTTTTAAAATGAATACAATTTCATTATTAAATTATTATATAAAATATAATTCTTATCGATCTTTTATTTTATTTAAATGGATTTTCGAAAAGAAATCTTTGATTTATCGATTACATTAAAATCGGTCAATTAAAATACACACGTTAATAATGTTTACGTAAATAATCCAAAAAAAAGAAGAAGAAGAGAAAGAGAAAAAAGTAAAAAAGAACGAAAAGATTTCTTCTCGTTAACAAATTCATTTTTTTTCATTCTTTTTTCTTTTTCTTTTTTTTTTTTTTAAATTGAATTTAATCCGAATTTACATAAATTATTCTCGGCGAATTTTTTTCGTGCGAATTTTTCGTAAGATCGTAATTCTATTTAAAATATAAAAGAATAATACAAAAGAGCAATTTTATTATTTTCTCAGGATTTCACGTTGTGTCCCCGTTTCTTCGAAGTCAGAGAAAGACTCTTTCAATGATCGAAAGATCTCATCTCGATCGTTTCAATTTAATTTAGATATCTATCTATCTATCTATCTATCTATCTATCTATCTATCTGTGTATCTTTTTAAATAATAAACTTAACAATCAATTATCTAACAAGAAGAAAAAAAAATAACAAGAAAAGAAAAAGAATAAAAATTTATAATGAAAAGAATGTAAAGATCTCTATAGATCATCGTCGAGCCTTAAGAAGATTCAGGGCAATGATCTACCCACGTTAGATCGCCCACGATCTATGGATTTTATTTTTTTCTTTATTTCTTTTTTTTTTTATTTCTTTTTTTTTTTTTTAATTACTTATTTCTAACCAATGATCTCTTAAACAAAGAGAGACAGACACATATACACGTAACGATTTTGATTTTGCAAGAAATAAGATTTTATTGGCATGATCGACGATTATGTTTAGTAACTCTACGTTCTAACCGGATGTACGTAGGTTATATTAAACGGAAATTACGACATCATATTTTCCGGTAAAGAAAAGAGAAAGTATAAATCGATCACGTTGCAAATGAGCATTTGCAAGATAGAAAATTTGCATGTACTGTGTATAGATCGAAGATCGATGATTAATGATCTACGAATGTCGCTTAATACGTCGTTGAAATTATTAATCGTTTTAATCAACAAAAAGTGTGATCGTTAATTAAAAAATTTAACAAATAATTGTTCAATATACTGTATGGATCAAAGATCGATGATCTATGATCGACAAAATTATATATAAAAAGTTTTCACATCATTTATCGTTCAATAATTGAGAAGTATAATTGTTTATTAGACAAAGAGGAAATATTTGTTCAATGTACAGATCAAAGATCGATGATCTATGATCGATGATCCATGATCTTTAAACGTTCGTTGAAATCATTAATCGTTTGCTAAATAAAACGTGTAATTGCTAATTAGAAAATTTAGAAAAAAGAAAGGGAATAGATTTGTTCGATGTATAGATCAAAGATCGATGATACATGATCGATAAACATTTATAAATCTCTTTGAAATCATTTATTGTTTTATAAATGAAAAATCGTTGATTAGAAAATGTAGAAAAAAAAGAAGAAACATTTGTTAAATGTACTGTATAGATCAAAGATCAATGATCTACGATCTATGATCGAGAAATGTGTATATATATATATATAATGGAAAGTGTAAATAATTGTTGATTAGAAAATTTAGAAAAACAAAGACGATTCATTTACTGCATGTATTACATGTAGATAAGAGATCGATGATCTATAATTGAGAACAAAATATACAGATCTATAATAACGTCGCGATCCATTTATCGTTTTCTAAATGGAAAGTGTAAGTAATTGTTGATTAGAAACTTTAGAAAAAAGAAAGAACACGGTTGTTCCATCTGCTGTCTAGATTAGATCGATGATCTAGGATCTACAATAAAAAATATATATCCTTGAAATCATTTATCATGTACTAAATGGAAAATGTGAATACGTGTTGATTAGAAATTAAAAAAAAAAAAATAAAGATAACTCATTCTAAATGTGTAAATGTGTAATGTATGAATCAGAGATCGATGATCTATAATTATGAACAAAATATATAGATATATAAATATATATCATTCAGATCAATTCGTAGTTTTTTAATTTGAAAAATATGAATGATCATTGATTAGAAAATGTAGAGAAAAATAAAAAGTACATTTGTCGAATTTATTGTGTAAATTGGATCGAGGATCGATGATCCATGATCGATAAAAATTATTTGTCGTATTTTAAATGTAATGAATATAATGAAAATTACGTGCCTGTTGATAAGAAAATTTTAAAAAATAAAAAGGACATATTTGTTGAATGAATTATATAGATCAAATCAATGATCTATGATCTAAAATATATATATACATACATATATATATATATATATATATATATATATATATATATATATATGCAATTGAAATCATTTATCGTTTTCTAGATAGAAAGTAAATGTACGTAGATTAGACAATTAGAAAAAAAGGACACACATAAATTGCATAACGAATAGATCAACTTATTTGCATATGATCAATAATGATTATGATATGATCGAGTTAGGTGAGTTTTCTTATTTTTTAATCGAAGTATCAATATCCTATCTATTTTAATTAGAAACAAGTTTGTTAAAAGTTAATAATAACGGAAACATAATAAAAATAATAATATAACTTTAATATTAATATTATTAATTATTATCAATATTATCAATTATAATATTAAATTAATTTCATTATTTCCATCATCATCTGTTATTATTATTATTAAAATTAATTATTATTAAATACTATTATTATTATTAACATTAAATACTAATTTTAATTATAGCAATTATTCGTGATAAATAAAAAAAAAACGAGTGTAAAAAAGAAAAGAAAAAAAAAAGTAAATAAAAATGGAAAGTAACAATTAATTTTGCGATTAAATTGTAAAAAAAAGAATACTTTATAAGAAAAAAAATATTAAAAATTAAAAAAAGAGAAAAAGAAGAAGAAGAAGAAGATAAAGATCGATGATCTAACGCGTTAGTGTTTTCTCTTATTTTATTGTTAGATCTTTTAGCCCCCGTTTGTCGTCATTACTATGCATCGAGGAGACCTTAGAAGCCTAACAATCTAATGTCCCACACCATCTAACGCGGCACATTCACGTGCAAACAAAGAGAAAGGACCAGAGCTTTGATTTCACCGTTAGAAAATCACCATAAATCACCATACTTTGTTATACTAATTTCGGCCGGTCATTATCTCGATCTTCCTACTTGTTTTTTGTTAAATATTTTTCTATTTCTCGTATCATTAAAGTTATCTTTTCAAATCTATCAAAAAAAGAACGAAAAATATTTCTAATGTTTTTTCTAACGCTTGTCTTAAAAAAATTATTACATCTCTCTATGATCCATTTTTGTATCATTTTTATCATTTTTATATTTCAAAAAAAAAAAAAAAGAAAGGAAAGGGTGATTGAACAAAATTCTCTAATCTTTTTCAAACGTACGTCAATTAATAATTCGCGAGAATTAATAATCCTTTAGAGTTCGTTATTATTATTATTATTTTTTTTAACGAAGTCGACATTTGCAAAAGGAAAAAAAGAAAGAAAATTTGATAAAATGTTCGCAAAGAAAGAAGAAGAAAATTTAAACAAAAAAAAAAAAAAGAAGAAGAAGAAGATAAAATCAAAAATAAAAATAAAGTAACAAAATTCAAGTTGAATTAATTAAGTTCAAGCTATCAATTAAAGTTTAGTCCGGAGGAAATGTTGTAAAAAAAAAAAATCAGAAAAAAGAATGTTGAATTAAGTTCAATTCCGATTCACCGATTGAAACTTTAATTAGCTCAAATTGAAGCTAATTAATTTTAGCTATAATTTTATATTGTTTGCACAAAAAAAAAGAGAACAAAGAGAGAGAAAAAAAAATAAAATAAAAGAAGAAACTAATTTAACGTGAGATGGATGAATTAGCGTGTTTCTGTTGCTAACGTTTGCTTGGCATTCCATTAACTCAGTATGGTGACGTTTCACATGGTTGAAAAAGGGAACGTTCCGGAATTTAAAACAACGACAATGACTGCAACGAAGAGACACATGCATTTGATTTGTATGCATATATATGTGTGTGTGTGCATTTGTGTTACCAAGTTCATTTGTAATAGTTTTATGTGACGTTAGAATGATGTTGGAAATCTGGCACGCTCTCGTGTTTCCGTCCTATTGTCGTTAAACATTAGTAGTTTAGAAAAAGAAATAGAAAGATAGAAAGAAAAAGAGTGAGAGAGAGAGAGAGAGGGAACATCGTTAATGACTAATTTTTTATTTAATTAACGATTATTAATTCGAATCATGTATTCGTTATCTAATTAAAAAATAATATATTTCTATTTAATCGTGAATCATACGAATCATCGTAAATTATTAATATTTTATATTAATAATTTTATATTTAATTAACATTAATTGTACTATATTATTTAATATATATATATATATGTGCGTGTGTATTTAATTATATTATATATTTAATTTATATTTTTTATATTTATAATTATTAATAATTTATATAGATTGAGATAACTTGGATGATAAATTTAATTTATATTAATATTAATTGTATTATATTATTTAATATATATATATATATGTGTGTGTGTTTAATTATATTATATATTTTATATTAATAATTATTAATAATTTATATAGATTGAAATGACTTTGATGATAAATTTAACGATGTATCAACGATGTCTTGTTTTTATTAATAATTATTTATTATCTATGTAAACGAGTGGAATAATAATTTTTATTTAAATCGTGAAGTAATAATTTTTTTTCTTTTTTCAATTTATATCATTCATCGACGGTAATCACACGAGTATTATTTATATTTAGCTTTTAATAATTAATTACTAATTTTGATTGGAAATTATTAATCATTAATTATTAATTTCCTTTTTCTTTTTCTTTTGTTATTTTACGCGAGAATTAATTGATGACTATTTTATTTAATTAGCGATTATTAATACTTGATCGTTTATTTATTCGATAATATAATTATCGATTATTACGATAATTACTGATATTTCATTTAATTATTCATTTCTAATCTTCAATTTAATCTGATAATAAAATAATTCTAGTTAATCGTTTCATAATCACATTCCTCTGACGTTATCATAATTGATTAATTATTTTAACCCGATATAATTATCAATTGTTCATTTTCAAATTCCAATCATGAAAATAATAATTATTAATTTATTTTGTTTCATTTTTACAATGACGTAATCAAATATTACTAACATACGATAGAATCATTAATAATTAATTTTCAATCTCATCAGCTGATCTTCGATATAATAATTCTTAATTAAACAACGAAACTAATTTTTCTAAATAATCTATTCATTCAATAAGGAATTATTAATTTTTATTATAACCACTAACGACTGTCTTTCGATTTAATTACTGATTACTAATTAATACAATCACACACGCATATATATATTGAATTAAAAAATCGATGATTTGAAACTTCAATGTAGAAACAAAAACTCGAAATTATTTTCCAAATCGATTAACAAAATTTCACCATAATAAGTACACCATGAAAAATAAGTTCCGTCTTTTCCCTAACAAATAAAGAAAAAGTAAAAAAGCGAGAAAGAAAAACATTTAACCAAGTATATTTCAAAAATAAGTCCTCCTTCCTCTTGATCAAAAAAAAAAAAAAAAAAGGAAACAGAAAAGGAATGAAAAATAAAAAATAGATAAATAAAAAAGAGAGAAAGAAAAATAATTAACGGAGATTTGATTTACAGTGCTCGATATTTTCTACGAAACGAAAAAATTCCATTAACAGTACTAAGTCGGCCATAACGAAACGGAAAGAGAAATAGACAAAGAAAGAGATGTTTGATGGTTAACTAGATATCTCTCTCTCTCTCTCTCTCTCTCTTTTTCTCTCTCTTTCTCTCTGTCTCTCTCTTTCTCTCTTTGTTTCTCCTTCTTTCTCTTTCTGTTTCCGGCCGAAGAATAACACAACAAATCATTTCACGCGATACGATTTCTTACGATACGAAGAAAGTGACCACTTTTAAGAGATCTACTTTAATAGATTTTAACCATACATATGTATATCGTAATATAAATAAGAGAGAGAGAGAGAGAGAGAGAGAGAGATGGATGGATGGATAGATAAGATAGAGATAAATAGAGTATGTTATTACGAGAAAGAAAGAGAAAGAGAGAGAGAGAGATGGATAAATAGAAATGTTTTTAATATCTTTTTAAAGTTCATAAGATTATTAAAAAAAAAAAAGAAATGAAATGAATAAATAAAGAGATTGGTCATAATAAATATCTAATATAAATAAATAAAGAGATTAATGGTAATAAATATCTTATATTAGATTAGTTTTATAATCGGGGTTAATAGTTTTAATCTTCTGTTTTATTATATTTGATCAATATTTCTTATTATTTCTTATTATTGTTATATTTATTATTATTTGTTATTGTTGTTAAACGAGGAGAGATATGAATTTCTTTTTCTTTTTTTTTTTTTATTCTTCTTCTTTTCTTTTTCAATCGATCGACAGGATTTAATTAAGAGGAAAAATGGCGTCAATGAGAGATTATTGTCAAAAACAATGACGGAAATGAATTTAATAAATTAATCGACAAAATAATAATTATTAATTTACGAAAAGAAAACAAAGAGAAAGAGAGATTGTGAGAGAAATATTTGTAATCGATCGAAAAGATTTAATTGATGAAAAAGAAAAATGGCGTCGATCTGAGATTATTGTCAAAAACAACGACGGAAATGAATTTAATAAATTAATCGACAAAATAATGATTATTAATTTACGAAAATGAAAAGAGAAAGAAAGTAGGAAAGAAAGGGAGAAAGAAAATTTTTTAATAATAATAATTCGTTGAAAAAGAAAAAAGAAAAGAAAGAAAATTAACCATAAAAATAACTAACCATAATAAGTAGCGTTCGGGTTAATATCTGTCCTATCCTGAAGTTGGTTATATACTAACGATAAATGATCGATGAGAATGAACAAACGAGAGAGAAGGGAGAGAGAGAGAGAGAGAGAGAGAAAGGGGGTGAAAGGGGTAAAGAGATCGTTTTATCTCATAAATTTACAAAATGGCGGAAATGATCGATAAGATATGGATGACAATTCTTCTTGTCTATTCTTTTTTGTTCTTTTTTTTCCTCATTTTCCCCCCCTTTTTTTATCTTTCGTACGTCTTACAAAAGGCACGAATCGATAATTCGGTGTAATCTTATCTTTTTATCTCGAGCTTCGTGAATTTTTTGCAAGGTTAAA
The DNA here is from genome assembly GCF_905475345.1 of Vespula vulgaris. NCBI lineage: Eukaryota > Metazoa > Arthropoda > Insecta > Hymenoptera > Vespidae > Vespula > Vespula vulgaris. The sequence continues at coordinate 1,719,122 of NC_066610.1, forward strand.
TATTATTATCGGTATATATGGACATATATGGTTAATAATTATATTTATGTGTAATAATATATATATATATAATTTTAAAAATATATATAGAGTAGTTATATAGGTATATATGATAATTTTTGAAATTAGTATATTAATTAGTTAATAATTATAATAATCATATTATAAATTTTTGGACTGAATTATTATTTTTTTAATTGTTACTTTTTTTCTTCTTTTAATTTTTATCATACAAATGTTAAACAGGTTTACTGTTCTATATGAAGGTTCAAATTTAACAAAAATCTAATTCAATAACGAACTTTATGAATTATTATTATTTAGAAAAAAAAAGAACGATTAAAAGTTTCTTAAAAGTCGACTCGAAAATATTTCGATAGGATTTAATATTTAAAAAAAAGAAATTAATTAATTAAGAAATGAAAATAATTTTTATTTCTACGATAAATCAAAGAGTGAAATAAATCAATCGAATTCTTTTTTAGCTGATCTATTCCTCGAATACGAACGACGCAATCGTTTTTAATAAATTTTTTTTAAACACCATTTTATTTTTTTTATATATTTATATATTTTTTTTAATTATTTTTCAACACTTCGAACTGAAGTGAAATTATTATTATTGTTAACAATTGTTTTTTTTTTCTTAGGCCGAAAAAAGTGCAACCGAACTTTTTAAAACGCTAAGAATGCAATTATTTTTAATGATTTATTTATTTATTTATTTATTTGTTATTAAATTATTTTTTCTTTGACATCGTAAAACTGAAAATTAATTCTGATAATTATATCTTTTTTATTTTTATTTTTTTATCTTTGAATAAACTATAAACTACATTTTTAATACTCCTGCAAGTGTATTGCAATTATTATATCCGATAATTTATATTTCTTTTAGTAACACCGTCAAAGTGTAATTAATTTTTAACGCCATTTTTACGATTTACATTTTTAATGCACTTTAGAAAGTGCATTCAATAATTTTTAATGAATTTTTTTTTTCTTTTTTAATACACTTCAAAAGTACAATTATTTTTAATATCCTCTAAAAGTACGATTCATTTTTAATAGATTTTTTTTACAACTCACACACATACACACACACACACAAACACACACACTCGAGAAAATTCAATTATTTTTAATAATTTTTTTTCTTTTTTTTTTCGTTAATTTCTTCTTTTTAAATACCCCATAAAAACGTCAATTAATTTTTTAACTACCTCAAAGCTCTAATAATCTTTGTTTTTAAAGCACTCCAAAAATGAAATTAATTTTTAACGTTCTAAGATTAGAATTTTTTGAACAAATTTTTTTTCTATTTTTTCATCATCCCCTCATCCTCACCAAGTAGAAAAAAAAAAGCTGCAATCTATAATTTTAATTATTCCCTTGAATCTTATTCAATGACAAACATCGTAAAGTTGCAATAAAAATTTCCAATTTCCTAGTCTAAAAAAAAAATTATAAAAAAAAAACGGTATAAAACATTCGGATTAATTTTCGAAGGCTTACAAAATCGCAACGAATGTTTTTTTCTTTCTTTCCAAAACACCATTAATTCCTCTTGAAATGACGCAAATATTAATAAATTATTCAGTTCTATCCTATAACACACTATAACGCTGTTAACACACTTTTAAAAGTCCAAAAAAAAAGAAAAGAAAAAGAAAGAAAAAGAAATCATTTCGCTCGCGTCACGCACTCGTAATTTTTCTCTCTTCTTTTTTCTTTTTCAAAATTCGAAATCTAATTACGACGAGAGTGATCAAAAGGAGGGGATGAAAATGACGAATAAAAAAAAAAATGAATGCAAAAATAAAAGAAATAGAAAAAGAAGAGAAAAACACTCCGAGAAAAAAGAACGAACGATAATCACAACCACCACAACAATAAAATAATAACAACACCGAAAAAATGTAAAGAAAAAGAAAAAGAAAAAGAAACAAAAATTCCAATCAAATAAAATCGATTAAAATCAAATAATACAATTCGAACCACGAGAAAAATATTCCTTTGACGAAATTACATTTGATGCCAGTGTTACTAACGACAGGTTTGTTACAACTGAGCGACTTCGTCCTTCGTTCGCAGAGCGATCGATGGATTTAACAAATACACATAAACACGTACACGTAAACTCACACGTACACTCACACCTACACGACAATCACACGTACATATATATATATATATATATATATATATATATATATATACGTAGATATATACGTCGAATATAGATTTAGTATACACGTAAAATACAAAACTTATACAAACGAACGAATAAATATATATGTTTATATATATACGTGTGTATTAGTTTGTTTGTATACGTGTATTTTTCATGTGTATGTGTGTGTTTATGTGTGTATGTTTGTGACAAGGGGAGACAGGAAAGAAGCCCTTCACTCGCGTTCGAAAGGGGAGTGAAATGTAATTCGAGTAATATTTATGTCTGTGTATTGTATGTAAGTATGTATGAGTGTATATATGGAGATCTATATGTTTGTGTGTGTGTGTGTGTGAGAGAGAAAGAGAGTAAATTTCTAGTGGATAGAAACGCGTGTCGCACGTGGAAAACGCATCGTTCGACTGTCGCTGTGATTCCTTTCAAGTTGCTAGCAGCTTCGTTGCTTGGCTGCTGAGTTTTGGGAGTGGGTAGACTAGAACATTGTGCTGTTTCAGAGAGAAAGAGAGAGAAAGAGAGAGAAAGAGAGAGGTGGTGGTGGTGTGATGGTGATGGTGATGTTGATGGTGATGGTAGTGGTGGTAGTGATGATTGGAATTGGTATATTATGGTTATGAGATTTGTATAAATTTTTTTTTTAGGTGTAGGTGTATGTGTATATATATATGTATATATAAATCTATATATTATTTATAAATTAATATTATATCATTTATAAATAATATTAATTTATGTTTGTATATGTGTGTGTGTATCCTGTGTGTATAAATCTATATATAAGATATATATAAATAATAGATAGATTATATATAATAATAGATTTATATATATATATATACATATATAAAAATCTATGTATAAGATAAATATAAATAATAAATATAATCGAATAACTTTGTTGTTTTAATTAGCGACGAAAAACATTTTGATAAACTGATAATGAATCTTTATAGATAATTTCGTTCGTATATATATATATATATATATATAAAAAAAAAAAATTATAAAGAAGAAAAAAGAAATGGCCGACCTTCCAAGATAATTAATTATTCGTACATTTTCCTTTTTGACGAACCTTTTAAACGAAAACAAAACGAACGAAATAAAATTAAAAGAGAGAAAAAGAAATAGATACATAGATGAAATAAAATAAGAGAAAGTACGAAGATAATTTTCGATTATTTACGATTATTTACGATTATTTACGATCTAACGATCTAGGATATCTAAGAAAGAGACAAGATAACGGTTCTTGCTACTCATCTCGTTCTGCAGCTGCCAGCTGTTACTATAGCACGCTCTTAGCAAAGTATGAAACCTTTCGTTTGCCTCTTCCTCTTTCACCCTCCCTTCCTCACCCCTCACCCCCGTTAGAAACTCAACGAACACACGTTAGATTCATTCCTTTCAACGTCCGATCTTCTATGAACACGTGATTCAGATAAATTTCTCTCTTTAAACTAAAAACATTTAAATTGACATACACACACACACACACATATACAGGTGCATGCACACACGCAAAAAGTATTCATAAATAAAATTATTTCGTGTATATAATATTTAATTGATGTCTTATGAATGTGGATTATTTATATTTTGTTTTTTTTTTTGTTTTTTTCTTTTTTGTCTCTTTTCTTTAATCATTCGTAAAAATACATTCAGATAATTATCTACAATTATTGGCAATATTTTTTATCTCTTTAAATTAATAAAAAGTTTGTAAATTTTCAAAGAATTGGTTTTATATAAATTGAGTACAAATATCGTACAAAAATTGAGTTATTTTAATCGTACCGCGAATAGATTTTTAGATAATTATTTCAATGAAATTTATCTTTGGTATTATATAAAAATACATTCTTCTGCTTTTTTTTTTCTTTTTTTTTTTAAATAGATACAATTTATAAAAGAAAAAGGAATTTTCTGTTTAAATTAAACTTATCGTAGAATAATACGATTATCTAATCATTCCAACGATAATACAATTAGATAATTATTTAAATGCAGTTATTATTATTGCATTAGCTAAAAATTCATTTTTTTCTTTTCTTAAAAAAAAAAAAAAAAGAAAAGAAAATTAAAAAAGTTAAAAGAGAGAAAGAAAAAGCAATTAGATTATCTAACCATTGCAAATGTATCTAAAGCTACATTTTTTCATAGAATATATTAGTATATTATTATAAAAAAATTTTATAAAAAAAAAATAATATAATTTTCTCTTTCTTTCTTTCTATTTCTTCTTTTTAGAAATCGATTAAATTATCTAACCATTGCAAATGTATCTAAAGCTACATTTTTTCATAGAATACATTAGTATATTATCATACGAAAATTTTATAAAAAATAATATACTCTTTTCTTCAAAACAAGATTAAAAAAAAAAAAAACGAAAACAAAAACAAATTATCTGACCATTGCAAATGTATCTGAAGATACATTGTTTTTATAGAACACGTTACAATGTTATTACAAACAAATTTTACAGAAAATAATATATATTTCAAAAAAAAATAAAATAATAAAAATAAAAAATAAAAGCAATTGAATTATCTAAGCATTACAAATATATCTAAAGATACATTTTCTATTTCCTCGAACTGGATTTCTCAATCATGTCGTTCACCTACAAGTTCTCCTTTCTCTCTCTCTCTCTTTCTCTCTCTCTCTCTCTCTCTCTTTTTCACACACACATACATATATATACACACATAAACAGAGAAAGACGTACACTCTCTTTCAGTATAATCAAGATTGCTTAACGAACACGTCGATTGTATCTATTTTTCTTTTCCGTCCCGAAAGATAGAAAGATGGAAAAAGATAATACGATGCAACGAAAAAAAAAAAAAAAAAAAATGTCAACTATACTTTCACGAATCTTTTATAACACCACCACCACCAACAGCAGCAGCAGCAGCAACAACAACAATGACAATAATAATAATGACGACAATAAACGACAAACATTATGGTTTTTCGTTGTCGGGTGGATGATCTAACGATAAAGATCTAAACCTATCATCGACTTTGTTATGTCATCTTAAATTAGAATTTCCTAATTTTTACTGTAATATTTAAACGTGCAAACGAACACGAACGACCAATCATGGATAATAATATTCCGTGTTTCTCAAAAATTATTATTATTATTATTATTATTATTATTATTATTATTATTATTATTATTATTATTATTATAGCTTCATATAGAACTCTTACCATAAAAAAAAAGAATAAATAAATAAATAAAATCGAAAATAATAGTAAATATGATTTATGTTTTCCCCCTTTTTTTTTTCTTTATCTTAGAAATTTTAGAAAATTTATTCTACGCCATGAATTCGTATTATATTAACGTTTCGACGTAAACACTTCTAATCGTTTTAAAAATCAAAGCGATTTTAACTTAGATTATCTCTATATTAATCCATCTTATTATCGTATTTATTATATTATTATATTCAAAAGAAAAAAGAAAAAGAAAAAGAAGAAAAGATAGAAACATCAAACCGTACAAATATGAATTCATACATAATTGTAGGAAATGCCAAATTTATGTAACACTTCCTTGATCGATTTTTCGATTAGGGTTCTATAACATCCGTTTATCGTTCGTAATTACTACGTTCAAATATCGCGATTCGTTTCCTCAATTTTCTAATAAACGAATAAAATTTTATGATTGACTTTTCGAATTCTTTCTTTTCTTTAATTTTTTTTTTTAATTATGTAAATCGAATCACGCACATATATCACGTAAGCATCTTTTTCGATTAGACCTATTACGTTCAATTAATGGTGTAATTAATGGTTTAATTAATTATTTGTTTACGTTCGAGCCTTACCAATGATCTGTGTGTATATGTATGAGAATGTGTGAATGTTTATGTGAACATGTGTATAATGCTCCGAATTAATAAGATAAATCTCGATCAAAGATTCATATGGATTCTTTGGCCTTGCAAGAAACGTCATGACGAAAGCAAGTCTGCAACAAAATGCCACGTAAATACCAATCCGGCTTAACAACTATGTCTGCCGTTATGTACGAACGTAAATGTCAACATAATAATAATAATAATAGTAATAATAATAATAATAATAACAATAATAATAATAGTACTAATAATAATATTAATAATTATAATAATAATAATAATAATAATAATAGTAATGGTAATAGTAATAGTAATAGTAATAGTAATAGTAATAGTAATAGTAATAGTAATAGTAATAGTAATAATAATAATAATAATAATAATAATAGTAATAATAATAGTAATAGTAATAATAATAATAATAATAATAATAATAATAATAATAATAAAAATAATAATAATGATGATGATGATGATGATGATGATGATGATGATGATGATGATATATAATAATATAATAACACAAAATAATACTTATAAAAATAGTATAATATATAAGCTAAGAAAGTAAATATATATATTTATATATATATGTATATATATGTATATATCTGAATATGTACATATGTGTATATATATATTTATATAAATATATAGTATGTATGTATGTATGTATATAATATTTTATAATATAATAACAATAATATTTAATTATAATAATTATTTTATTTTTATATAATAATAATAATAATAATAATATTATATATGACAAAAAAAAATTATTGTCTTTTATTCATTTAATTTAATTATTATCATATTGATTTATAAAAATGAAATGATATATACATGCACGTTATTATCATTATAATTTTCATTATTATTATTTTTATTATTATTATTATTTTTATTATTATTATTATTATTATTATTATTGTTTAATTAGAAGAACATAAGAAATATTACGAATTAAAAATTGTGCATCAATATCTACGATTTACGATAACATCATCAAAGAAAATGATTTTATGAAATTTACGATAGGTTTTCTCTTCCTTTTAATTCTTTTCTTTTCTTTTCTTTTCTTTTTTTTTTTTTTTTGAAGATAAAGAAGTTTGTCGTACGACCTGATTTAAAAAAAAATAAAAAGTAAACATTTTCTCATGATTCTAAGTCTTTCTGCAGACACGACCAATGACCTGCCTCAACGATCGTCAATTAAGACGTGAATAGTAATAATAATAATAATAAAAAAAAAAAGATAGAGGGAGAAAGAAAGAAAAAAAAAAAGGATATAATAGTTCCGTTTTATCATTGCACAAGTCGGTTTCTCGTTTCGAAAGGATTGAGAGAAGTCGATCGTAACATTGTAAATCCTTTTACGTAATAATACTCGAGGAAAGTATACTACTTGCTCGGATAATAAGAATAATAATAACAAATATATTAAAGAAAAAATTGAAGAATAAATATATTACAGCAAAACAGATGAAATCAATGCTTAAATAAATAATTATCAATTTAATTTATAATTCAATCTTATAATTTACGTTAATTTCCTTTAAATTATTCCAGACTCGAGTTATCTCGACTTTTTCTTTTAGAAGAATAATTTTTTATTAATTATTAATAAATTCGCTTATTACGTTCGGTACGTCCTGTAAAATTTATAAATAATGCAACATATGATTATTAAGTTAACGATATTGTTAGAAAGATTTCATCGAATCAATATACCTACAGTAGAATATCGTTCTGTCGATAAATTTGACAAATTTCTATGATTATCGACCGTGTATTTATTTGTTGGTAATTTACCAACGACGGTCGATAATATGCATATATTTTAAAACACAAGAATAAAAAATGAAAATAGCAAAATCGATAGAATCAATGTTTAAATAATTAATTAACAATTACATATATATAAAATACAACTTCATAATTAAAAAATTAGAAATATAATAATTCAACAAATTCATTAAAGATGTTGCAAAAAAAAGATTTCGTGTCTACAAATAGATTATAGTTCTGTCGATAAATTCAGAAGATTTCTACATTTATCGACCGTATATTCACTTGTTGGTAATTTACCAACGACGGTCGATAACACGTAAAAAAGACGAAAATTAACTCAAAACCATGAACTATTACCTACAGATAATTCAATCAACATTAAATACATACACACACGTATATATATATACATATCATATATAATCGGTGTAAATTATTTGAAAAATGACTGTTCCTTTCTTACGAAATGAATTTTATTTAATATTCAAAATTAAAAAAAAAAAAAAAAAGAAAGAAAAGGAAGAAAAAATATTATTTAATCTCGCACAAATAAATTTAAATAATTAATAAACAGTTGCTGTGATACACACATACAAAAAAAAAAAAACATTTTTTTCCAAATCAAAATTTTTTTTTTAATTTGTGCAAATAATGTTGGAACAACTCTGTTGACGACATACACAATGAGAAAGAGAGAAAGAGATAGAGAGAACGCGGGCCAAGTAACGGTAAAATAAATATCACGAACACAGTGCCATGTCCCACACGTTTCCGCGTTCACTCTCGAAAGAGACTCTCTTACTTGCCTTTTGCCCCGTTCCCATTCCAACTCGTTAATGAGCTTAAATTCGAAAAATCAACCAGCCGTGACGCTTTAATTTTCATTTTTTGTTTTTTCTTCTTTTTTCATTGTTTCTTTTTTTTTCGTTTTCTTTTCATTTTTTACCCATCCTCGAATATTCCGAACTTATGTGTCTATTTGTTAACGTTCATTTTCAGGTTTGCAAAATGCAACAACGGCGAAACAACGAAAAATAAAACAAAACCAAAAAAAAGACCTAGTATATATAGGAGTTCAAAGGTGACCCACATATACAAGTAAATGTATATGTGGGTGTCGCTTAGAAATATACTAGGAAAAATAATTATCCTTAGAAAATTATTATTATTATTATTATTATTATTATTATTATTATTATTATTATTATTATTATCATCATTTCTCTTTCTTCTTTTTTTGAACGTGTGGCGTAGGTAGAAAAAAAAATGACCTAGATTGTTAAATTAAAAAAAAAAGGGTTGGTTTGTCTAAAAAGATCTTTTCAAAAATAAATTTTATGATTTAAAAATCTCTCTCTCTCTCTCTCTCTCTCTCTCTCTCTCTCTCTCTCTCTCTCTCTCTCTCTCTCTCTCTCTCTCTCTCTCTCTCTCTCTCTCTCTCTCTCTCTCTCTCTCTCTCTCTCTCTCTCTCTCTCTCCTTAACTTAAGAACATCTTCAAATAAATCTTCAACATAATCTCTTCAATTCGTTAAATCTTTAACCTCCAAAATTACTAATCCTTTTTCCTTCCAACAAAAAAAAAAAGAAAAGAAAGGAAAAAGAATCTTGTAATAAATTTTTAATTCGAAAATTTCTTTTCTTCCAATTTTTTAATACGAAAAAAAAGAAAAAGAAAAAGAAAAAGAATTTCTTTTTCTTCGTAAATATTCGTACCGCAATTTAAAGTTTTTGTCTCCCCATTTTTTTTTCTTAATGGTCACGAAAAAAAGAAAGAAAGAGAGATAGACAGAGAAAAAGAAAAAATGGCGGAGGGACGAAAAAATGAGAACAAAAAATCGAATTCGCTGTAAAAAAAAAAAAAAAAAAGGTTCTGAAATAATAATGGCAGGCAACGCAAAGTTGCTTGCTTGCTTGCTTGCTTGCTTGCTTGCTTGCTTGCCTACTTGTTCCAACGTGAGAGAAACAGAACAATGAACGTTCCGTGGACGTAAAAGGGACGTAAAACGCGTTTCAAACGGCAGTCGAATCACCGTTCATCTGTTTTTTTTCCTTCCTTTTTTTTCTTTCTCTTTTTATTTCTCTTTCTTGGCAGTAGCCATGTTGTGTTGTATTCCCTTACCTTTTCTATTGAATTTTATTCATTACGGTATTATACGAGAGAGAGAAAGAGAGAAAAAAAGAGAACACGTAAGAAAGAGAGAGAGAGAAAGAGAGAACATATAAGAATGAGAGAGAAAGAATATGTTACATATTTACACATTTTACGTCATTTTTCTTACGCAACTATTTCGTCATAGTGAAACTTTTATTATTATTATTATTTTATTATTATTATTATTATTGTTGTTGTTGTTGTTGTTGTTGTTGTTGTAGTTGTTGTTTAATTCATTATAGAAAGGAGAAAAAAAATTTTTCGAATGAAAAGTTTTGCTTCGAATTTAATATCTTTTCCCTTTTTTTACTTTTAATAGAAAGTTATTGAAAATTAATTAATTTCTCGAATGGGGTTTTACGCACTAGCGCCACCTGTTGATCGCGACGTTCTTTTGTTTGTCGAGTTGAGGGATTTTTGAATTTTTTGACGACGTTCGTTCGTTCTTTTCTTTTTCTGTTTTTGGATTTGTTTTGATTTTCTCTATCGTATATTCCTTTCGTGGAATATTGTTTATTGTTTTAATTTTTTTTTTCTTATTCATGTATTTATTTATTTATTTATTTAATATTTCTTTACTCACTTTGATATGGCTCTCATCGCTGATACTTTTATCCGGTTTGTCGTAATTTCCGAAACGATTCTGCAAAAGAAATAAAAAATTTTTAAGAGAAAGAAATAACAAGGATTTTTTTGTTTTCTTTTTATATTATATATATATATGTGTGTGTGTGATTTAATAAGAGTTAAATAATTTGTATTTGAAACGAAGTTTTCTTTTCCTTTCGTTATTCAAAATCCGAATTCTATATTATTCTGATTAAAAGAAAAGAAAACTATTACTATACGATTAAATTATTATGTTCAATATTATTATTTTCGTGAATAAAAAAAAAAAGAAAGAAAGAAAGGAAGAACCTGCATATATATTTCAATATTTTGATTACTTAATAATTCTTTAATAATTTAATTACTTAATAACTTTGATTATAACTTAACTTTCTTCCAAGTAATCCAAATAAAACAGAAATCACATAAGATCAACTTATCAAAATTTAAAACTTGATTCCGATCAAATGAAAGCTAATTAAAAAAGCTTGCTCGACTCAAAAAAAAAAAAAAAGAAAGAAAGAAAGAAAAAAGATTAAAGAAGATAGAGACAGACAGTTATGACATTATCGATAATAATCTTACCTTTAATTTCGACGAATGATTTGACGCAAAATTAGATAATTGCAAAGTGCTCTTAACTATTCTCCTCCAACAATTGATAATTATCTTTCTATTACTCATTTCGTATCGCTTTCACATGTCAGTTATAATTTAAAAAAAAAAAAAGAAAAAAAAATATTAAAGAAAATTTATTATATATAACAAAAAGAAAAAAAGAAAACAAATTTATTATCTTATACTCTCGTATATTATCATCATCATCATCATTATTATATTACGATATATTCCATTATTTATTATTATATGTCTATACAATATTATTATTAAAAGATTTTATTACTATATATAATAATAATAATATTAATAATAATAAAAAAAAAAAGAAAAGAAAAAGAAATAGATAAAATTACCGATAAAAATTTGTATAACGAACGAAGCTCGTTACTGAACAAATTTAAGACGAAAAATAGAAAAGACTCGAGGAAAGAAATATCATTGGAATTATTCGATAATTTCGTAACACCAACAACACCGACGAGATCCTACTTCACTAATGGACGATTTATTACTGACTGACGTTTATTATAAATGACGAATAAATAGATAGAAACGTGTTATAATCGCGCTATCTCACCTCGGTGGTTTCCTGCTGATAACGTTCTCCCGCAGTCTGAAACGCAAAAACGGATTTCTGATGTCACACGTATACACAAACGTGCGAACACACACACGCACGCACGCACACATAGAAAGAAACATATACAAAAGCTAAATAACAAGTACGTTCAATTGATTCTTCAATAAAATCACTAATTCATCGATAAATATTCGTACGTACGAAATTGATCGATTAATTAAATTAATTGTAAAAATAAATAAGTAAGTAATAGTAATAATAATAATAATAATAATAAAAATAAAAAAGACGGATACTTGTTAAAATTCTTTTTAGTAATCATAAAGAAGAAAAATGAATGAATAATGATGATGATATTAATAATAAATAAAAAGAAAATTATTAGAAATATTCTTATACGATATATACATCAATTACGATAAATAGCGTATATTAATAAAAGGAATGTGGAACGAGATTTGGGTGAGTGGTTTAAAACATTGGTTAAAAATATCTAATTATTTAAAATTCGTGAGTTCGAATCCCGAGTGGTGTAAAGAAAAAAAAAAAACATCGATCATCTTGCGATATTGGATAATTTAACAAAAAAGAATTTAAACGATGTTAATCATACTGTCTAATATATATATAATAATATATCAATATAATAAATGAATGTATATATCACATCAAATATAATACGATAAATATATATATCAGAATTAAAAAATATATATATAGATAGAGAGAGAGATTGAATAGTGAGTGGTTTTTAAAGCACAGAATTACAAACACTTTTAAGGATATAAAACAAAATAAAAAAATATATATTATAATTGATACAATATAAAAATCAATTGATATAAATATATCATGAATAAAAACATAGTAAAAAAAAATAAAATAAAATAAAGAAAGCAACAACATGTAAGATATATATATATCTATATAAAATAGAAAAGATATGCAGAAAGTCGAATTATTAAAAAAGAAAAAAATATTATATAAAATTTATTATAATAAATAACCAAAAAAAAAAAGAAGAAGAAGAAATATGAATATAATTCAAGGGAGAAATTATATAGAAATTAATAATCGAGCATTAAACTCCTTCGATTCGTTGGTGAAAGTTTCTACATTTCGCTTTTAACGCTCTCTAACATATCTACCTACATGAATATATACATAGATATACAGTATGCATGTGTATATATATGATAATAATACTGTCTATCATTAGATCCCAACGTACACAACTTTAACGATGAGTTATGACATGACGTCCACGCGGAACAACGTTGTATATATTACCAAGCGAAAGTTTATTGAAGTATGGAAAAATGAAAGAAATTCTTTCTTTTTTTTTTTTTAAATTCGATTAATAGTAATAATAATTATATCTCACCTGTTGCAAGGTGTTATTTGAATTGTCAGAGGAAATTGCCGATGATTGTTGCTGGTTCCGGTTCTCTATGACCGTCTTTATTTGCTCGAGCACCTGTCAAATATATTTCTATTAATTATGAAAAAAAAAAATAATGACGAAGAAAGATCTGATAACAATTTTATAATCAAAAAAAAAAAAAAAAAAAAAACAATAAAGAAAGAAAGAAAGAAAGAAATAAAATAAAAACCGATCAACAAATTTCTCGAAGAAAGAAAAAAAGATTCTTCCCACAAAATTGTCAATAATTCTATCGATCGAATAACTTAAAAAAAGAAATAAAAAAAAAGAGAGAAAATAAAAAATAAAAAAAATAAACACTTCCTCGACGTGTGTATAACATTCGAACATTATTTTTCAGATAAAAATGAACAAGAATAAAGAGAGAATTGCGAGAAAACAGAAAAACAAAAACAGAAAAAATAAAAAAAGGAAAAGAAGAAAAAAAAACAAAAAAGAAGAAAAAAAAATTGTTAAACGAAAAGATAAAACTTACTCGTAAGGATATCCTGTGCCTTTGTACTACGTACGGTGCGTAGTCTTTGTGTTCGATCTCGTTGCTTTTCCTCTCTTGTCGTCGCTGTGTGCGTTGGATAATATGGAAAGAAATAAAGAAAGAAAGAAAGAGATAGAGAGATATAGAGACATATGTAGAAACAAAGAGAACGTTAAGTGAATGGAATGAATAAATATATATACATATATATATATATATATATATACATACACACACAGAGACATATCGAACACTCTTCTCGTTTCGTGACTTTCTTCGACTATCAGAACGGAACGGAACACGACGACGATTTGTGGATATTATTATGAAGACATTAATTTGAGTCCCAAAAATTTTGGGACTCAAAATTGGGTTCTAAAATCGTGGAACTCAAAATTGGGCCTCAAAATCGCGGAATTCAAAATTGGGCCTCAAAATCGTGGAACTCGAAATTGGGCCCAAAAAAATTTGGGACTCAAAATGGGACCCAAATTTTTTTCGAGTAGATCCAAAATTTTCATTACTGAACCAAAATTTATATACACGTATATATAACACGTAATAAATGTAAATGATTAGAGGGTATGATTAGAAAAATAAAAAGAAGAAAATGAACAAAGAAATATTGTATCTAATCTCTTATTAATCATGACAATAAAAAATAAGTAGAAATAATTCATGGAAGCTATTCGATTAGAAGAAAAAAAAAAAAATAATAAAATGGACGTGATTAGTTATAATTAAGTTCACTGATATAGCTGTTAAAAAGTAAACAAGTAAGAATGATTAGAAGGTAAAATAGGATCTCGTCATCGTGTAATCGTGCGAATAGAACATTAGAAGACGAGTCACGAGTCGATCCTAAGACATGTGTAACCGTCTTAATTCGATTCACACGTGCTTAGAATATACTAAATGGCTGTCTCTAAATCAAGCTAGACGATGATAATAGTCACGTCTCTTGATATTCTTCGACAAATTCTAAACATTCGTAGTTTCTAAACAATTTTTTTTTCTCCTTCTTTTCTCTTCTTCCTTTTTTCGTTCTCTAAAATTTTCTAAAATTTTCTAATACCAAATTTGATTCTAATCGCTTCTGAAGTGATTCCTGTTTTTTTTTTCTTTTTTTTTTCATTTTTTTTGATAAATTCGTACCAAATGCGTCTTAATTGTACGAGATCGTTATGGTATATATAAAATCGAATTAATTTCATCTAAACTTTCTAAATTTATTCTACAAATTTCCATGGGAAGTTCGTTAAATCGAATTAATTTTTTACTTAAGCTTTCTAAATTCATTCTAATATTATTATACGTATCTCAAAAGCTGATACCATCGATTTAATTTTGTCTAAACTTTCTAAATTTATTCTAAGCATGTATGTACGTATATTGAAAGTTTTTAATGAATTTTTTTTTTTTTCTCTAAAACATATTTCAATTTCAGTTCATACGATCGAACTGATTTTATCTATAAAAAAAAAAAATTTTTTTTTTTTTTGACATTTCAAACATCTTTCAAATCCAACTAATCGCGCTTACAATTTCTAAATTTATACTAAACATATCTTGGAAAGTAATAATTAATTTCATCTAATGCTTATATAAATTTGTTCTAATCATATCTTAGATAATCAAGATAATATAACGAAACTAATCGCATCTACAATTTTTCAATTAATTCTAAACATACCTTAGATTCTGAGGACTATATAATCAAACTAAATCGCATTTACAATTTCTAAATTTATTCTAAACGTACCTTAGAAGCTCTGAACTTTACATACAAACTAATCGCATCTAGAATTTGTAAATTTATTCTAAACATACCTTAGATTCCGAGGATTACGTAACCGAACTAATCGTATCTACAATTTCTAAATTAATTCTAAACGTATCTTAGAAACTTAAAAAATTAATTCTACTTAAAATTTGCAAACTTTTTCTAACAAACGTATAAATATAAAATTCGAACATTAAACTTCGAGATTAATCGAAATGACAATCGATCGACAATGACAATGATCCAATTTCTAAATCAATTCTAAACGTAACTAGAAAGTTTTGATGAAATTATTTCAAATAGAAATTTAGAAAATCTAAATGAATTGTTTTTATATATTATCAACGTCAATTAGATTTGTTGATTAAATTTTATATATATATATATATATATATAATATATATAAAAGATTTGTATTTTTGATATAGATATAAAATATAAAAGATTTTTTATTTTTGTCTTATATATAATATATTTTATATATATAATACATAAGATTTTTATTTTTATATATATATAATATATAAAAAATTGTTTTTTTTTTGTATATATATATATATATATATATATATATACATATAAAATATAAGATTTTTTATTTTTGTTTTATATATATAATATATTATAGATTATAAAAGATTAAACAAAAAAAAACACACATATATATATATATGGTAATCTTTTATCTTGAATCCATTCTCTAGGGTCAAATTTTTATTTTTAATTTAAAGGAAATGAAAAAGAGGACTGACCTCGAGGGCTGGCAGACTGTCCAATGAGGAAAGAGGACGAGTATGAGGCACCTCTCCTGGGAATACACTGTCGTGAGATACTGACAATTTTCCTGTACCACCTCGTAGCTTTACGAAAGAATCCTCCGTTCCATTTCTTCTTCGAAATACACTGAAAATAATAATGAATTAGAAAGGATAACAATAATAATAATTATAATAATAATTATTATTATAAAAATAATTATTATTATAATAATGATAACATACAATTACTTGTTTTTTGAAAAATGACAAATACAAACAATATTGTTGATACAATTGATGAAATGATTTTTTTTTTTTTGTTGTTTTCTTAATACGTAACAATCAAACAGTTATTAGAAGCACATTAGAAAATTCTAAAGGATTAGACAAAATTTACGATAGAGTTAGGAACGTGCTGATAACGAATGTGATTTTATTTTATTTATTTATTTATTTTCTTTTTTTTTTTTTTCTTTTGGAAATATTTACATGATAGATTAATAAATTTTTGATGAATATTTGTGATATTAGTTTAGTGATATTAGACAAAAATTAGTTAGATGATTATAATGAATTAGAACGAATTTTATGATAATGATACGAATAAGCCGACGACTTTGTTAACAAAATTTACTTGATACGTAGATATAAAAAAAATATATATATATATACGAAAAATAAATTCGTTCAAAGCGAACGAAATATTTTCTAAAATGAATCTAATCCCTTCTTTTTAAATCTACAAATTAAAAGTAACAAATAAGTGAGAACAATAAAAAGAAATTTTTTCCAGTCAATAATATCGTTTAAAAAATAAAAAAAAAGAAAAAAGAAAAGAAATTAAAAGAGTCATAATTAAATCAACAACTTTCGTATTAGACAATAAAAGTCATCAATATCCCATATAACCAGTTATAGAAATATAGTTAGAAAAGAGAATGTAAAATGTTACAGATCTAATCGAGGTCAAGGGGGTCGGGGCTCGACTGTAACATTAGAATAAAAGACCCTTTGAAATTTAATATCATAATCGATCGATATAGTCCCAAAGACAAGATTTATTTTCACGTCATAAGAAAAATTTTCAAACAAAAGTTAACAAGACCCAAATACACGCACACATACACATACACATACACACACACAAGGAGACAATACTTGCAAAAATAACTTCAAATAAAAATTTCAAATCTTCCCATTAAAAGCAATTATCATTAAAATTCGATATCAAGGACATCATAGCACATGATCGAGAAAAAGAAAAGGAAAAAAAAAAAAAGTAGAGAAACGAGGAGTACAAAATTACAATTACAAATGATTCAAAAGGACGAATTCTCAAAGGACACTGTGCGGCAATGAAGTATAATAAATTAAAACAAAAAAATTAATAAATAAAAAATGAAAAAGAAATTACAAAAATTAATAGAAAAAAAAATTAAAAAAAAAAAAGATTTTTTTTTTTTTTTTTTTTTTTTTTTTAATTTAAATAATCAATAAAAAAGGAGTGTATTCCATCGAGATATTTACTGCTTGAAGGACCTTCGAGGCTTCACCGGAGTAACCAATCTATAGCTTCGAGATGATAGTCCAATCGAAGTGATTGAAGATATTGAACTTCTTTTACTGCTGCAAATATATGAAATATTTCAAAGAGTAGTTAGTTTCGTATAATTGAAGTATACGAAATTAATTACATCTTCCTATTTTATTGTTTCTTTTTTTATTTTTATTTTTTGTTTTCTTTCTTCGTTTCCCTCCACTCTTTGTCTTGTATCGCATACACGCTCCGCCCACCCTACCCCCACCACCACCATCACCACCAATTACTATCGTCCATTAATAAATCCTCGTCCAATCATTATCGTGAACGAATATGAAAATTAATTTTTGTCAAATCGGTTTATTAATTTTCCGAAATCGCGAAGTAATTAATTTCAAAATGGCCGATCGAAAGGAAGATTAATTTCGAAGGAATCGTATTGAGAAAATTGATTGTTAATTAATTAATTCGAAGAAGAAAAGTTTATTTGAAAGAATAAATTTCAAATTAATTGCAAACAAATTGATTTAAATAATATAAAATTGTAATGGTTAAAAAACTGATTGGATTAAAGCGAAAAAATAAAAGGAAAAAAAAAAAAAGAAAAAAAAAACATGGAGAAAATGAAAGAAGAGAAATAAATATCTAAACATTTATTTGTATATTAATATATATATATATATATAAAAATTGAAATTGTTAGAAAATTAAATCGCTTAAAAAAAAAAAAAAGGAAAAGAAATATCTGAATATACATTTAATATTTATTAATATCAAATATTAAGTATATTAATATAAATATATAAAAGAAAGACGTAATAATAAATATACGCACATTTGTTATAATAATAAAAAAAATATATATATATATAAACAAACAGAAAAAGAAGAATAAAAAAAGAATTATAATAACAAAATATAATAATAAAATATAATAGTAAAATACAATAATAATAAATATACCTTTCGTGATCGCATGAGTCTGTGAGTAACTCGCTAGCACTTCTACTTCGTGCTTCTTCAGCCCTTCCAGCAGGATGTCTAAGTGTGACATCTTCCCGTGGGATCCGTCCCAATTCTGAACTATCCCGTTCGCCATTCCCAACTGTACCAGGTGCAGATACCAAACGTACGTCAGCCGGGCCACGACTTTTCCTTCGAAAAATTTTTCTCAATCCTCTGAGTGGATGAAAACGTCGTTTTTTTGGTTCTGCAAAATCGACGATGTCAACTAGTTTTCAATTAATTTTCTTTTCTTTTCAACTGTTCTATCTCTATGATTTCTAATCTGTTCTAAAACTTCTTCATCTTATCTATTACATATATATATATATATATATATAAAGTATTTCTAAGATCATGGTTCTAATCTTTTTATCTCATGTTCTTCTATCGATCGAATCAATTCTTTTTTCTTTGTAATATTTTTTTTTCTTTCTATAGATGTTAATAAGATATTGTGTTCTATTTCTTTTTTTTTTTTTTTTAATGGTTCGTCCATTGTACTTGGACAAATTATTTATTTAGAATGGATTAGAAAAAAAAAGAAAAAAAGAATGAATATATATATATATATATTTAAAATTGTTTAATATCGTAGTTAAAGTTACAGTTTAAATATTTATTTAAAAAAAAAAAAAATAATGATAACAATCAAGAAATTAATTTAGTAATTAATAATATATATATAGTTTTATTTGTTTCATAATAAAAAAATAATTAAACCAATAAAATTTATAATAGACAATTTTTATTAATATATATATATATATATATATATATATATAGATTTATTTATTTTATATCGTAACGTTAACAAGGATATTAATAATTATTAATAATACTTATAAAATGTCGAAATAATAAATTTAATAATATCGAAAATAATCACTCTTTTCTTTCTTTCTTTTTTTTTTTTTTAATTCACTTAATAAAATTAATATCATTCATTATTGTTAACGCAATTTATTATAATATCGATTAGAATGCAACGAAATACAAAAAAAGAAAATGTCCCTAGATCTCTTTTCTTTTTTTTTATATATATAAAAAGAAGAAGAAGATACGTCTTACCAAGGAAATCGTTTAATTCAAAGAAACTATTCATCCTATTTTCCATTGTCACTATAAGAACTGTAAAACTATATAGTATACGAACAAAAAGTTAACTACATATATACTATAATACCTGCACCTGACTGACTTTACCATCGCAAGTCTCTCATAACATTGGGAACGGCATCGATAAGATTAGAAAACGTTTGATAACTCTATCGGTTTCGATATATATCTCGTCAACTTGAAAAACGTTTTAATATCGTTGTATGCGTTTGTATGTATTAGTATGTGAATATGTGTGTATGTACGTGTATGTATGTATGTGAATATACGTACATCTATTAAATGTACACATGTACGTTCAGTATCATTATATTATTATTATTATTATTAGTCTTTTTTTTTTTTTTATTAACAGAAAAGAAAACGAAAGAAAAAGAAAAGAAAAGAAAATCGACGTAGTCAATTTTAGTTGAATATTTTCTTTCTTTTTTTTTTTTTTAAATAAATTTTTAATTTTAAATTACGATAGATAGTTTTATACGTGTGTCTGTCTGTTTTCTATATACGTGTATGTCATTCTTTTTTTTTAATGTTAAATAGACTTCTTACAATTGTAATAGTTTTGTTTATTCGATTGATAAAATATCTTGTTGATCAGTTGCATAGAAATTAAAAGAAAAAAAAGAAAAAAGAAAAATTGAAAAGAAAAAAATTGGGACTTGCGAAGAGTTCGAAGTTGGGACTTTTTTGGGCCTTACGATTTTTTGAAATATATCATAATTATAATACTTTTATTTTCAATCGATTAATAAAGTCACTTTATTGATATTCGAATTAAAAAAAAAAAAGAATTTGGGCCTCATGATGCAGACTATTTTGGGCCTTTTTGGGCCTTACAATTTCTTTTTTTACCTACTATGATACAATTACACTTTAATAATGTTACAATTTATTTATTTATTTGTTTACTTGCCTTCTTTTATTTTTTAGAAACGATTTCTTAATTTTTTTTTCTTTTTTCTCTCTCTTTTTTTCTTTTTTTGTACAGAAAAAATTTAATGAGCTTGACTACAGTATAATCGTACAGTAGAAATGATAAAATAGGAAGAAACTTGAGTATATATATATACATCTGGAACGATTCAGGCGTGACATTGTTTTTCACGGTTGACCAATGACAAAATCGTTCGAGCATCACATTAATGGCCGCGACTTTTGCGAATAATAGCAGAGTCTAAAACTTCTTTCTCTTTATATTCTCGGAAATTTTGTTTCTCTCTTGTTTCCTTTTTTATCATCTCTTTCACTCTCCTTAATGTAGTCTACATACAGAGTGACTCAAAAATTTCCAAATAAATTATGAAAAAAATCGACTTTAATAAACTTTTTCGAGACTATTCGGACTAATTATTATCATCATTTTTTTCTTTAATTTTCTATCTTTCAAATGATAAAATTACAAATTCACGAATATTTTAGACCCACCCAGTATATGTATTTATCCATATACTTCGAGATTACTTACAAAAGTAATTTCTATCGATGCTCCATTTGTAAGAAATTGGCTTAACAATTTTTGACCTGATTTATATATGTATGTATGTATGTGTGTATGTGTGTGATTAGATCCCTTTCAGTGTTTAGAGAAATTAAAGGAGATTTTATCAAGAAAATTATATCTACTCGCTATACTCGAGATTGGAATTTTGTTGGACCAAAAGAGACAGACAGAGAAAGAAAGAAAGAGAGAGAGAGGGATATAGAAATCGTGAAAGTGGGTCATGGCCAATCGTGGGCGAGAATAGTCAAATGTTTGTAAGAACAATGAAAACGACACAATCATCGAATCCGCAGTCAAAAAATAACAAAAAGATTCACGAAACTATCACAATTCGATCTATAATCGACGATTGATCAAATCTTTTGTTCAAACTGGTATATCTACCAGGTATTACAATATATATATATATATACATTAAGTGAAAGTTACAACGGTGTAAACATATCTCTCACTGTAGTAACACTCGTATCGATTAATTCTGAATTAGTATGACTAATAAATTTCTATACATTTTCTTTTTACTTCACATATAAAAAAAGAAAAAAAAAAGATCCCTAGAAGTCACTAAACTTCTACAAAATTAATAAAATAGAAAAACATTGGTTACCACTCGCACTTCACAGTTATAATTCAATTAAGACATCTCTGCTACCAACAACAATAACAACAAATAAATTAATAAATAAATAAATTAATTAATTAATTAATTAATTAATTAATACTGACCTTTAGGTAAAGGATCGACGCTACTGTTCGACGAAAAATCACCAATTCCAAGTCCACGAGGTTGTTGTTGCTGTTGTTGCTGATTATGTTGATGATGATGATGATGATAATGATGATGGTGATGATTTGGGGGAGGAGGAGAAGCTTCTCTGACGCAGCCCATTAAACTTAAAGCTCCACTAACACTTCCACTGCTACCACCACCCCCATTTCCACCTCCTCCACCCCCACCCCCACTCCCACCTCCTCCTCCTCCTCCACCTCCCCCACCACTATTACTCGCAGTTGACATTCCGCCACTCTGAAACATCCCGAAGAACCAAACGGCTACGTATGATTCACGAACACGTTGATACCAATTGGTTATGAACGAATTGTCACGTGACTTCCAACTCTTCCATCCATCCATCTTGTTTTTTTTTTTATTTGTTTGTTTCTTTTTTTTTTTTTTATTAATCAAATCACGAAAACGATCTTTATATCGTTTCAACGATACTTCCGTTCGTAATTAATTCGAGATTAATTCGTGTGTTTTTTTTTTTTTTTTTTATGGAGATGCACGCACTCAATCAATAATTACAATAATGCAAGTTCGTAATTTTTTCAAGTTTTGTTTTTCCTTCGAATTCACAGTTCGTAAAAGAAACGGGTCGTTTCTTTCTTTCCTTTTTTATTCAATCGTCCGAAGAGATTTCTTTTTTACTTCCGGGTTGAGTATATCGATCTGAAGCCATTTGACCTTGACCCTTAACCCGTCGGCCGCCCGACTGAACTGCCCGCCATTTGCCACCCTTAACACCCTCACTGTACCGCACCGTTCACCCCCAACCTACCCCTATCTTTTCCAATGCACGAAAAAAGTTTCTTTATACAAACAAATTCTTTTTTAATTATTAATTTCTTTTTCTTGTTCTTTCGTTTTCTTTTTCTATTTCTCCCTCAACTCCACTTGCATTGATCAATTAAAATCGGATTAAATTATTGCCGGATGACACTCGAAGTTTATTCAATAAACTCCTCCGTTCGATATAGTAATAATAATAACAGTAGTATTATAGTAATAGTAGTAGAGTGTCAAGATTCAAGGTCACTCGTTTAATCGGAGGAAGTAGTTCGTTGGTTGTTACGTGAGGGGTTGAGGGGAAGGGGGTGGAAGAGGGTTGGTTACTTGGTTACTTGATTTTATGAAAAGTGTAGAATAATTTTTTTTCTTCTTCTTTTTTTTTTAATTCAATAAATAATATCGATGAAATTTTTGTTAACACTTATATGTGTATGTCGTTTAAACGAACACACGTACACGGACACGTACACGGACACGGGTACACAAAATGACACGTTATCTCTGTCTCTCTCTTTCTCTCTTATCACTTTTCTATTTCTTTCTCGTTTCTTTTTTTTTTCTTTTTATTATTCTTGTCTTTTTTTTTTTTTTGTTTAGTGGAGAGATGCACGATGAACCCGAAGATAAGAGAGAAGAACGGACTCGCGTCGACGATGAGAAGACAGGAACGTGCTGATCGTTGCGGAAGCAGCTGAACGTATTCTCCCTCTCTCTTACTATCTCTGATATATATATATATATGTTATACAGACTGAGATGAGAGAGAGGGGGGAGGGAGAGAGAGGGAGAGAGAGAGAAGGAGAGGTGGAGAGAGAGATATCGAACGGGTGAATAAGAGAAAGATAGAGTATGAGTGTGTAAGAGAGAGAGAAAGAGAGAGATACAGTATCAGTAAATGTGAGTGAGTGAGATAAGAGATAGATAGAGATGAAGATAAAGAGAGAGAGAGAGAGAGAGGAAAAGAGGGAGAATGTAAGATACATGTACGTTCCTTCGTTTGTTTAGTTTTTTTTTTTTTTATATATATATATATTTTTATATATGTGTATTCATATGTATTAACAAGTAAATCGCAAAAAAGAAATATTGAGATTCGAGATGGAGGAAGGAAAGAAAAAATTGCAAAAATATTGTCGAATTTATCGAGATATTAATTAATCGTTAAATTGAACTCTTTTTTCTTTCTTTCTTTCTTTCTTTTATGAAATTTATTGCTGTGGTAAATATATAGCGAAGTACACGGTAATATTTTTATCTCGCATTCTTTTTTCTGATATCAATTCGTCATTGTAAAAATTGAAAGAGGGAGAAAAAGATTAAAAAAAAATAAAAATGAAAATAAAATAAATAAAAAATATCCAACAACATACTTTTCGTTTTTTGATAAATCGAAAGGAAATGGTTGGTAAAAAAAAGTTTGGAATAAAAATCTTTTCGATAAAAGAAAAAAAAAAAAAAAAAAAAAATCAGAAATAATTATTACAACATATACGCGCGCATACACATGCATACATACATAATATTTTTATACGATATTTATAAAAAGAAAATTTCCATAAAAATTCACAATAAAAATTTTTCGATATAACATATTCAGAAAAAATTTCTATATATATAAGTGAAAGAGAGAAAGAGAGATAGAAAAAGAGAGAAAGAGAGATAGAGATTGTTATGTGTACACGTGTGTGTGTGTCGAGCACGGATTGGTCCTACTTCCCCCCACCCTTTCTCATTTTAGCTTTAGCAATAGGTCAGGAGAGATGTGGTTGCTATGGTAACTGTAACTGAGAAGGGTGCAGCAGCAGCAGCAGCATCGTGCATCGATTGCAACCCTCGGATAGTATTGCTTGGGGACGACCCTGACCTTCGCTCAGCTGACTATGGTACTATATATGTATACACACACGTACATATATATATATATATACATCTATATGGTACAGTCTCCTGAGATCGTAACAAGAGTATGACACACACACACACACATTTACACAGATATGTAAGTAGGGGAGATGAATGTGTACGTGATTGCATGTATGATAGTGTATGTATATATACTGGTTAAATAAATTTTTTTTGTTCTTTTTTCTTTTTTTTTTCCCTAAGAAATTTATGTGCACGAGTTTACACACAATTGTTTTATTTTATTTTATCTTATCTTATTATTTTTCGTTCGTTTTTATTAGAGCGCTATTTATTTTAATTCTCTTTTTTTTTTCTGTTTCAATACATTAACGTTCGGATCTTTTTTCTTTCTTTCTTCTTCTTCTTCTTCTTTTTCGTACTATTGATTTTTATTTATCGAAAAGTACGAGTTAATTTATCGATAATCTTTTTATCGGCACTACTTCTTTCGATTTCAATTTTCTTTTCTTCTTTTATTTTTTTTATTGAGTACTGTTTTTTTTTGTATATGATTTAAAAAAAAAAAAAAGAAAAGGAAAAGTGAATAATTAATCTCAATTCATCGAAACGTTATTATTATAATTTATTATTATGATTATTATTATTATTATTATTATTATTATTATACTAATGATTTGATGAAACAGATTTTTTTTTTTTTTAGATTAAGTTAATTTAATAAGGACAAGTTCGTGAAAAATATAAGTACACAGTGAAATTACGTTAAGAGTTAAGACAACAAGTGTAGGAGAGAATTCTCGGATGAGTCAGGAACCCGTTATTGCATTCCTTTCCAGAACGGGTGGAATTATGCGACCTTGAGATCCGAGTGTCTTCGTTCGCAAGATGACACTGGTCGAACAATGCGACGTACGCTATTTAAATGTCCGACAAGACATTCCCCCCATTTTATCTCTCTCTCTCTCTCTTTTTTTCTTTTACATATGGTGTGACAAAAATTGTTCCGATCATAATTACAATTTCTTTTTTAAATCTTTAAATATGACGAAATAAATCGTCGGTTGATTATTTCGATAATTATTTAATCGATTTATTTAATATTATATTTATTAAATCAAAAAAAAAAAAAAGAGAAGAAGAAGAAAGAAAAATTTAATTCGAATGGATTTAATAATATATAGATATTTCAGAATTTAGAAATTATTTTTAATACTCTATTTGTTTAAATAGACATTTGTGATAAGATTGATTCGGATATTACGATGGCTCAGTGGTCTAAAACGGTGCCTACGAAAATTTATAACTCTCTGCCTCTCCCCCTCCCCCCAAACTTTCACGGGTTCGAATCCCGATCAAAGAAAAAAAAAAGAAAAGAAAAAATGGCTGCTTTTTCAAGAATATTTCTACATCACTGATAAAATAATTAAAATATTTCTAATTAGTAGTAGTAATTAATATAAAATCAAAGTTGACGTTGTACTAATTAAAATTAGAATTAGATTACTAATTTTCTACTCCAATAATTAATTAATATCTATATCTAGAATTTGTATCATTTATACATACACACATAATATATAATAAAAATAAGAAAATTAGAACCTTCCTCTTTCTAATAAAATTAAATAAAATCTTCCTATATTCCAAAGATATATAAATAATCATAATAATTACATATCAGAGATAGAAAGACCAACCAACAAACACGAATAAGAAACAAGACGAATAAAAAATATGAAAAAATGAAAGGAAACAAGGAAAATAAATAAGTAAACTAGATCGACAAGTTTGATCGAGGTTGACTACTAACTAACTACATCGATCGGATCTGATTGCATCGAGTCGATAAAACGTGATGACCTTGTCGCAGCTTTCACGATGACTCGCCCACCCGGAATTAATGGCCCCCTGAGGTCTTTCGATTAAAACGTTACGTCCTATCTATTTATCTATCTATCTATATCTATCTACCTATCTATCTTTCCATCTATTACTCTTCCTCGACTCGACTCGGCTGGGTTTTACTGCTGCGATGATGAGATTGAATGAAATCAACGCAAAATAAGCATGATTAACTTAATCGCGACGATTCCAGACAAATTCCAGTATTACCAACGTAAGTCAAACTCCAACTCGTTTTTTAAATTATTCTCAAACTCAACATTAACCATTTACTAATTCTTTTATACATGCACATACACACATACACACGTGTATAAAAATATTTATTTGATTTAGATTAGATTCAGTAATTTATTAAATCATTTTTCTTTCTCATTTTTAACATTGGATGGATGAAAGAATTGATAAAAGTGTATATTCAAAAATTGTTATTGATATGCTTACCTCAGAGAAACATTAAAGATTGTTAAACGTGATACATGATCGATCGATCTCTTGTTTGATCTGTAACAAGACAAAAAATGGAACAGAAAATTAAATTAGTTATAATGTAGATCAAATATACTTATATATATATATATATATATATTATTCTTAAAAATATATATATATGTATATACATAATATAAAAAATTATTATTATTATTACGATTATTTTTTCTTTCTCTTTTTTCTTTTTTTAAAACATCTATATTTGTTACAGTGATTGTAACTTAATTATAGCATGTCTATATTTAGTAAAACAGGAAATACGAAGGAACGAAAGGATCGCAGTTAAAAGGATCTATTCACATAGATCAGAGAATGAGCCCCATGACACGACTGAGAATTTTAAGTTTCTATTTATAAAGAGTGTGAACGAACGCGATGCCACCGAGACAAGAATCTTTCGAATCTGTACGAAAATCCGTCTCGAATCCAAATAAAAATAAAAAAAAAAAGAAGCAAGAAAAAAATAAAGAAAATTGAAAAAGAAAAAACAAAATTTCCTCCATCTTTGTTTCTTCGAAATCTCCATTCTTTTTTTAATCTCGAATCTCGTCGAAAGTTTCGGGAAAAAAAAAAGAAAAAGAATAAAACAAATATTTCTTCCTTCTTGCAACTTTCTTTTTTCTCTCAACAAATTCTTCCCAAAATTAGAAAACTAATTTGATTGTCTGCAAGAACATATCACCCCCAAAAAAAAAAGAAAAAATTTCATAAAAAAAAAAATCCGGAAGTAAATCTCTCTCTCTCTCTCTCTTTCTCTCCGTCTGTCTCGGTCGATAGTTCGTCGATGAACCAAAAAAAAAATAATAATAATAATAATAAAAAGAAAAAGAAATAAACCCCTACGAAAAAAAAAAAAACAAAGAAAAAAGAGAGAAACACAAAAGAAAAATAGACTACTTATTCGTCGCGAGCACGGTCTCGAGTTTATTTAAGTAAACGTCTCACTGAGCTGGAACGAGCGCCACCCTGGATATATATTTATACCCGACGGTGATAAAAGGGAGGTGGAAAATAGTTTTTGGCTGGCGTGCATATCGTTCAAAAGGAAAATGGGGAATGGGATGGGGCGGGACAAGGGGGAGGTGGAAAGGGTGGGAGCTTCTTTGATCAGTGTCAAAGACTTAAGAAAGAGAGACAAAGAAGGAGACAGAGACAGAGACGGAAAGAGACCTACCATCATGTCTTCGCTCTTAAATTGCCAACTTTAAAAGAAAAAATAAAAAAAAAATATATAAAGAAAAAAAAAAAGAAATTTGCGAACTAACAAACTCGAGTTTAAATCGAACGAAATAAATTAATTAATTAATAAAATAAAATAAAATAAAATAAAATAAAATAATCCTACGTATCGTCAACGTTGATTCATCGAACGATCATTGGTTGATAATTTCTACAAAAAAAAAAAAAAAATTTCTAGGAATTTATTCAATTCTTGTTCGACAAAAGAAGAAATTAAAGAAAGAAAGAAATGAAAGAGAATGGAACGTGAAATTTTACACGTGCGATTTTTTTCTTTTTTCAGTAATTTAAAACGTAACGAAAAACTCCCTAAACAATTTCTGAATATATCTTTGATCACTGATTTAGAATCTAATCGTATTATACTAAATGATTCGTGTCTATCGTTCTAAAAAAAAAAAAGAAAAGAAAAGATTGTTCACATTTTATTAATGGAAGATCCATACGATTAACCACGAAGAATAGATAGACAGAGACAGAGGGATGGAAAAAGGAAGAGAGACAAAAAATAAAGAAAAAGAAAAAGAAAAAGAGAAAAAGAAAGAAAGAGAAAGAGAATAGTAATTAAACGAAAGGTTAGAAATAAAAGGAAACGTTTAAAGGTATGAATACTTTCTTTCTTTTCCTTTTTCCCTTTTTTTTTCCCTCGCGAAGTACTTGAAGTACAGTAATGCTGAGTAAAAAAGAATGAGATAGACATAGTATATCTATCTCACTCTTTTATATATATATATATATATATATATATATATATATATGAATATAGATATGGATAGAAAGAGATAAAGATAGTGAAGTAGGGAATAGAGTTGATGATGAGAGCAGGGAGTTTGAGAAGTGAGATGGTGAGGAGGTTAGGTTAGAGAGAATGGGTGGGTGGGTGGGTGGGAGGGAGAAGCAATTGCTGAAGCTTTTTCCGTGGCACTCGTGATTATTCGTTGGTGAAAAAAAAAAAAAAAAAGAGGAAAGAGAGTGAGAGACAAAAGAAGAAGCAATACGGTGTATAAGACTGGTGTGTTCCACTCTTTCCGTTTCTCTCTTTTCTACACCCCCACCCCTACCACCATCCCCATCCTTACACAACCTTACACCCCATCTACACTCAACGCTGCTATCGTCAACCTATTTTTTTTCTTTGTTTTTTTCTTTTTCTTTCTTTCTTTCTTTCTTTCTTTCTTTCTTTTTCATTCTGTCTTTCTCTGTTCTTTTTCTTTTTTTTTTTTTGCTTTCCAAGTCTTTTAACGCCACGTCGCCGGAGTTGGTATGTATATTTTCTGGGGAGTATGAAGAAGTGAGGAAAGAGTGGAAAGAATAGGTAAATGTGTGTGTTGGTTATGTATATATGTATGTATGTGTCTATCTGTCTCATTTTTAATTATATGTGTGGGTGGGTTATGTTGTTATGTATGTATGTATGTTTTATTCTGATTTATATATATACATATATATGTTGTGTGTGTATGTGTATATATCTACACGTTTGAATCTTGTTTATATATATATATATGTTTGTGTTATGTTATGTTATGTTGTGTTATGTTATATTATGTTATGTTATATGTGTACGTATGTGTGTATGTATAAATGAATCTTTTGGTTGCTGTTGATGTTTACTAAGTGTACGTTTAATGAGGACGCTATTATACAAAGCTTCCTTTTGTTATATATGTTCTTGCTCGACTTTATTGCGAGAAGAAAAAAAAGAGTAAAAAGAGAAAGATAGAAAGAGAGAGATAGAAAGAGAGAGAGAGAGAGAGAGAGAGAGAGAGAGAATTTTATATAATTTTATATAACAAAAATTATATGTATAAAATTATATGATTTTATATAATTATATTTTTTAATATTTATTTATAATGATATTGATTACATAAAATATATGTGTGTCTATATATATATATATATTTCTTTATATAATAATTATATAAAAATGTTCATAACAATAACGTAACAATTACATAAAAAAAGAAAAAAGTGTATATATATATATATAAATTATATAACAATAACAAAATTAAAAATAAATGAACAAACGATCAAACGAATAAAGAAAAAAAAAAGAGAAAGAAAAAGAAAAAAAAATTAAATTGAATACGTAATAAAAAATACAAAAATACTTATCATACTCTCTTATCACCTTTATCGTAGGTACTATTATGCTAGCCATTATCACGAACTTCTTTTTCTTTTTTTAATTAGACGTAGTAGACTTTCGAACGCAGACGATACACACTCAATTTTCTCTTATCTAACTTCGAGTCCTTAGAACCCTTAGCCCTTCCTTCACCCTTAACCCTTAGCCCTTAGCCCTTAGCCCTTTTGTCAACTGACAAGGGCTTGTATACGAGTCATATACAAAATGGCCTTCTTCGATCTTCCTAAATACGAATTTTCGAGGGTTACATTTTCTATCTTTTTCTCTCTCTTTCTTTTTCATAAACATGTGTGTGTGTGTGTGTGTGTGTGTGTGTGTGTGTGTGTGTGTGTAGAGAGAGAGAGCATACACTGGTTCTCTATCTATCTATCTCTTTCTTTCTTCTAAAGGAAAAGTACTATACTGTTAAAATGAGTCATTCTTCTCGTTCACGCCTTACTCACGCTTCAACGAAAAACTTCGTTTACAATTAAAACCACTTAATTAATCTTGGACCGTTAATTGTATCCCCGAAAAGAAAAACAGAAAAATTAAGAAAAAAAAAATACTGAAGAAGGAAGAGGGAGAAAGGAAATCTGTTTTTCAATCAATTCATCCAAAAGTTTTCAAATCATGAATTTCATTCAAGAAAACTAAATTATAAAGACAATAATTATTATATTAATAATAGCAATAATACAATAATATTATTATTCATTCATTTATTTATAATAAATAAAATAATATTATTATATATAAGATCGTTATTATTAATCATAATAATAATAATAATATCATTATTACTTAATATATTAAAAGACAAAGAAATAATTAACGTGTATAATTATTGTTAATTTTAATTACAATTTCATGAATTTTATATTATATATAAATATATAAGATCAATGTAATTCGAAAAGATTGTTCACGAAAAGATACAAAAAAAAAAAAAAAACAAAAAAGATTATAAAAAAAATATATATATATATAAAACTATATTACAAACGTTAATAAATTTGTTGATCCATTTTGGTAAAGTTTCAATGAAACGATTGACCATCAAACCAACTACAAATGAAAGCGGTGGTTTTAATAAAACGTAATCACCCAATATAATCTCTCTCTTCTTATATACATATATATATACACACACTAATCTATTGCTCTACTCGACAAAGGGAACTCGTTAATTTCCGAAGGACTTGAAATAAACAATGGCTCTCGTCGTTCACGATAAATTGACCAAAGCGTTCTCTCTCTCTCTCTCTCTCTCTCTCTCTCTCTCTCTCTCTCTCTCTCTCTCTCTCTCTCTCTCACTCTTATTTTCTAATCAGACGAACGGTATCAATTACGGCACTTCTCTCTATCTCTATCTCTGTCTGTCTTATTTCACTTAGCTCGACGATTGAAGCAAATCGTTGAACAAACGAAATCAGAAACTTATATTATTTTTTTATTGTTCATCGTTAAAAAAAAAAAAAAGAGAAATGTCTGTCTAAAATTGTTTTCTTTTTATTTTCTCTCTCTCTCTCTCTTTCTCTCTCTCTCTCTTTCTCTCTCTCTCTCTCTCTTTCTGTTTCAACGAATTAGCAAACACGATTAAATCGTCTTCTGTTTTTCATCATCAATGGAAGAAGACAGCTGCATGAATCTCAATGAAAAAAAAGGGAGAAAGAGAGACACATACAGAAAGAGAAAGAGAGAGGGGATATATGTTGCATCCAGAAAATTTCTGACGAGTCAACTGTTATGTGATGACTCATCGACGTGAAACAACTTCCATACAAATACATGTGACTAACTCTGGTGTTCTCGAGGAATTATCTTTGATTATCAAAGGGTGGGGGATAAAGTGTCGGTCTCGTTTCAAAATCAAATCAAAAAGTTCCACCGAAAGTTCGAACTCTTTTCTTTTTTTTTTTTTTTAATGTAATTTAAGATTGAAATTTAAGATTGAAAAATTGTGGGAGTTTGCAGGAGATGCTAGGCTTTGTTATAAAAAAAAAATAATAATAAAAGAGAAGAAAAGAAAAGAAAAGGGGGTAAGAAAGACACGTTCGTCTGATACTTGCTCGATAAGTCACGCGTTGCGAAAAAGACACAAGGAGGTCGGGAAAGAGAGAGAGAAAGAAAGAAAGAGAGAGAGAGAGAGAGAGACCTGTGTGTCTATCGAGTCGCACGTTTTTCTTTCGTTACGTGTTGCATTAAAAAGTGGTTTATATCTCGTACTTTCTGACCTTTTCATCAGGTCAATGACATCCTCTCTCTCTCTTTTTCATACCAGTTTCATACCACTAGAGACTCCCACAAAGCCCGGAATACTATATTTCAAACTTACTTTTGTTATGTAGACTTTATATTGTGTTTTATATGTATATGCATTGTGCTTTTGTATGTATTAAATTTTGTTTTGCACGGTATGCATTCTTTTTGTCATTAATAATTGAAGATTTTTTTTTTATGTATTTTTATTAACTATCACCGACTACTAATGCTGCATCATGTATTATTACGTATTTTTCGTATTTCTTTAATATGCATATACGTATATATATATATATATTGTTACAAATCCGTCTGCAATTTTTTTTTTCTATATATAATTATATTATATGATCATTTATTGTTATGCATTATTGTTCTTCATTTTTTTCTCCTATATATGGTGTTTTTATTATCCATTTCTATTGGATATACAAGAGCAAATTATTGTTATTTATTTTTTTAGCTTTATGCAATTTTAATTGTACATGGGGAGAGAATTTTTTTACCATTATTTTTACTCTCTATTTTTCTAACTTATATACATTCCACGCGTATTAATAATCTCACACACATATGCATACACAAATTTGCAGGAATTATTCTATTACAGATATGTGTAGCAATAATGCACACACACACACACACATAGAGAGGACAGACACAACACAATGTATATAATTTTTATCCGGACAGAAAACACAGTAATACGCAACAAATTTTAATATCCAAGAGGAACGGGTGGTACACCCATCCAACTATTAATCATAAACAATGTTGCTTAACTTCGTTGATCGGATGAGACAGGTACTTAACAATGAGACATCACCGGTGACATTCTTTCATCTTGCATATATGCCTTATATGATCATACATCATTGTACTCTATATTTACAACACATATATATATATACACACACACACACATATATTTCTTGCTTATACATACGTCCTTAATTATACGTACGTATTTTACAAAATTTCTATTTAAAATACACGTATATATTCGTCTAACGTAATATGTATTATACATACACACATACAGATATAAACGTGAATATATATATATATATATATATATACAAAGACAAAAAAAATTAAAAAAACGAGATAGAGATAAAAAAGAGTATACGCTAGACGATTATTCCGTAATAACGAAATAATTGCAAGTTCAAGTGTACGGAGACTGTTAAAAGCGTTGGCGTAAGACGTCGTCGTTCTGTCAAGTGTCTCATTATTTCTCTAGAGAAAAAGAAAGAGAGAAATAGTCACAGACAGATAGTCAGACAGACAGATGATAGACAGAAGAAAAGACAGAAAGAGAGAGAGAGAGAGAGAGAGAGAGAGAGAGAGAGAGAGATAACTCGCTCGATCTTCGTGACCTCAGTTTGATTAATTACCTCGAGATCGAATCTCACCCCCCCCCCACCCCACACACACACACTTGTATGCAATCATGACCTTCGACATTAATAATAATCATTGCAATAATTAGAATAACAATAAAAATCTTAGAACCTTAATTAATTTTTTTACCGTGATTATTAGTAGCGACAATGTAAAAAAAAAAGAAAAAAGAGAGAAAAGAAAAAATCTTGAAAATTTCACGCCAACGTATTTAACGGCGGGAGACTCAAGCAGCCGTAATAAAATCACGAGGATCGTATAAACTAACCGTAATCTCGAGAAAAATTAGAATTTTATTTTTTACGCGTTCGTTTTCCACGCGTATTATGTGGCTTTGTGGATTGCTTTTAAAATGACGCATTAAAAAAAAAAAAAAAAAAAAATACATACTTTTTTCTTCTTTTATTTTTGACGTTAGCTCGCACACGATTACTCTTACAAAAAAAAAATAATAATAATAATAATAAAAAATCTTGGAAAACGCGTCGCTGTAATTCTTTTTACTTGCTTTTTTTTTGAAATTCCCGCCTTTTATTTCAGAGATTGAAAACAAAATGGATCTTTCGGTGGGTAATATTTGAATCGTATTTTAATTTAAATGAATAAATTATACACACACACACACACATACGTATTTGCGTTCCTTTTCTTTCTTTCTTTCTCTCTCTCTTTCATTATTTTATTTTACTTTTTTTTTTGTCATAAGAAACTTATCGAGCAACTGAGGATAAAATTAGAAAAGAAAAATCGTCGATGTTGAAACGAAAGCATGCGATTTCTATTTCAAAGGAAAAATATATACACGTACATTTATACTATATATATATATATATATATATATATATATATATATATATATATATATATATATATTGTATAAAGAGATCGAGTTTTATCAATGAGGTATATAAAATGCGGATTAAAATCAAAGTCTTGGGGAGTTACACCTGCTGCAACTTCGCCATTCGTTTATGTATACAAACATACATACATATATATATATATATATACATATATACTCAAACACAAACACATATATACAGATCCAAGCATGCGTATATGAACATATCTACGTATATATGTATCTGTGTCCTACTCTATAAAATCGTAACACAGAACACACAAGGAGAATTACTTTAGAAATGGCGAACCGGTCCGACGAGCACGAGAACCTTGCTCGGTTGGAAGATACGTCGTCTCGAACCGTTACGCGTGGCTATGACCGTCCAGAAAACCGGTAGGACATAATCGAAAAAAAAAAGAGAGAGAGAGAGAGAGAGAGACGGACAACCAAAAAGAGAGAGAGATAAAGAGAGAAAGAGAGAGACCGGTACCGAGAGACTACTCCCTATATTTTATTTTTATTTTCAGTTTTTTTATATTTTTTTATTTTTATTTTAAATGGTTCGTTGCCAGAAGCCTCGCCTTTTACAAATGAACGAATAACATACATATACACACGCGCGTGTGTAATGAATGGAGTGAACCAAAAAATAATTATTGATTTTTTAAAATCATTGTGAATTTGTGAACATTAGATCCTCTTTTCTCAAGAACTAGGGATATTCAAGATATTTTTTTTTCTCTTTGGTAAACATTTTGTCTAGGTATTTTTGATTGGATTTCGTCGAAGATATACGTAGTTTCGAACTACGTACAGATTAAAACCGATTTTGAACGTCGTTCTTCGTAATCTCTCTTTCTCTCTCTCTCTCTCTCTCTCTCTCTCTCACCCCTTCTCTAGTGATAACTAAATTTTCGACGTTAACTTCCGGTCAATTCGATGCCCGTTCAATATCGTCATTAATTGCCATAAACGACAACGTCACTCTATCTCTATCCCTTTCTCTATCCTTCTCTATCATTCTCTCTCTCTTTCTCTCTGAAGGGGTAGTGGTGGGGAGAATAGGGTTCTCCCTCTCTACTACTCTCTACTACTAATTGGCACGTTAATTGCCTTTCCGGGTCAGGCACAGGATTCTAGTAGTAATTCTCTCTTGAACACAAAATGCACCATCGTTTGTCAACACCCTTACCACCACCCTTCACCACCCTCACCACTCTTAGCTTCTTACCTTTTGTTCGTACTAACGCACTTAGGTTTTATAAAGCTTCTGAAATTAGTAGATATTTTGTACGTATGTAACTGTGTATTTTATATATCTATGTACCTGAGTACAATATTTTTTATTTATCTTATGTATGTATGCGAGTGTGTATTTTCTTTTTTTACATTACAATTTAATCATCGGTTATACGATATTAATTTTTAATCGGAGAAAAAATCGGATAAATAAGGGAGATGTTTTTTTATCGATCGATTAAAAAGAGGGTAATTTTTTGTCGGGATTTGAACTTGAACTTTTTTTTTTTCAGAGAGACAATTTTAGATCCAATCGTTTAAACAATTTAATTATCGTAGACTAGTAATGCTATTTTATATTTAATCAATATATATAATATACATATACGATAGCGTAACAATAAATATAGAATATTTTCAACTAAATTAATAAACTGAATTCAATCGAAATTTTCTTTTCTAAACGATATCGCAAACAAAAATTTCGATTAAAATTTAAAAAAAAAAAAAAAACAGAAAAAGAGAGAGAGAGAAAATGATATTCTTTTTGATCGTACATTCACACACAGTGTACAATCTTTGAAAACATGAGATTTGAGAGAAGGTAGAGTCTCTCTTTAAAGGGGCACTGTAGCCTTCAAATATTTAAGTTCTGTCTCGTACCGAGGAAGGAGAAGAAGAAGGAGAAGAGAGTGAGGAGAGGACATCGTCCGAGATTCAAGCCTCGTGGTCCCTCCCCCGTCATCAGAGCAACCTACCCCTTCTTACTCCCCTTCCTCACCCTACCCAAGTAACACCACACCCGTTACCACCACTATCTCTCTTCTCTTCTTCTTTCTTCCATCGAGTTCACCAACAACGCGAATAACAAGCTATTTCGGGAGTACTCCTTTCTCTAAAGAAAGAGAGAGAATGTCTGGACCAACCTATCCTTTTTGTTAACATTTACTAAACAAATAAATAAATAAATAAATAAATAAGTATAATTTAATTATTACAATTTGATATATATATATATATACAAACAGTTACACACAAGTAACATAAAAATCATCAACAAGATTCTAACGCTATATGAATAATTACGATCGATAGGATATTAAAAACGTGGATCATAGATCTACTTTATTTGTTCATTCTATATAAAATTTGATCAATAATATAATATAATTTATCATTGAACGATCGAATCAGACCAGTCTCTTTGTTTCTTTCTATCGTTAGAAGAAGAAGAAGAAGAAGAAGAAGAAGAGAAAAGATAGTATGCTGACATAGTTTCACTTTGGTTTAAGTTGGAACGATCGAAGAACGATCCTGGATCGAAGAGATCATTGCTCTGGTCCATTAGTAGACTGTAAAGATCTGTACACGAAGAAGGTGGGAAAAGGAGAAAGGGATATAGGAAAAAAAGAGAGAAAGAGAGAGAAAGAGAGACTCTTAACGGAATCATTGACTGAGAGAGAGAGAGAGAGAGAGGTGGAAAGTATTCCTCGAGGCGTATGAGAGTCGATCTCAGGGCGGATTCCCACCAAAGGATCGGTCACGACTTAGGGTCGCCATAAACGCAGTCCGCAGAGCACTACCGACGATTGGATAATGCGAGTTTTGCTCTAACGTAACTCTCTTCTCCCTATTCAGTATCTCGCTTTGATCATTACCACGTTCTTCTAAAACGTTAACCCTTCTTTGACTCTTCTTTTCTATCCTGGTTATTGTTGCTGTTGTTATTGGTTTAACTCTTTTTCAGTATCCTTAATGCAAAATGTTGGATACAAGTTTTTTGATGGGATCGTTAGGTGAGGGATAAAGTGCTGAATCATTATTTGTTGGTATCGTTATTGTTCGTTTGCTTTTTTTAGATATTTTTAATGCAAAATGTTGAATACAAGTTTTTTGATGGGATCGTTAGGTGAGGGATAAAGTGGTGAATCATTATTTGTTGGTATCGTTATTGTTCGTTTGCTTTTTTTAGATATTTTTAATGCAAAATGTTGAATACAAGTTTTTTGATGGGATCGTTAGGTGAGGGATAAAGTGGTGAATCATTATTTGTTGGTATCGTTATTGTTCGTTTGCTTTTTTAGATATTTTTAATGCAAAATGTTGAATACAAGTTTTTTGATGGGATCGTTAGGTGAGGGATAAAGTGCTGAATCATTATTTGTTGGTATCGTTATTGTTCGTTTGCTTTTTTTAGATATTTTTAATGCAAAATGTTGAATACAAGTTTTTTGATGGGATCGTTAGATGAGGAATAAAGTGGTGAATCATTATTTGTTGATATCGTTGTTGTTGTTAGTTTGCTTTTTTAAGTATTAATGTAAAATGTTAGTTACAAGTTTTTAGATGAAATTGTTAGATGAATCATCGTTCGAAAAGAATCTAGAAGAAACTCAGAAAATGTTCTTTGTTCTTGCGTACCAAAATTTCTAAATGGACCAGTTACTAGACGTGTGCGTCTAAGAAAAGTTTCTTAAGTTTTTGGACGAGAAGGTAACTGGCTAATTGTGGCTCGACAAAATTTCTAAATTGTAGGAGGAAGGTTTAGAAGCTTTTACGAGTGGGACAAAACTAATTAGAATTGAAACAAGAAAAAAAAAAAAAGGGAAAGAAAACTGTTCTTAACTGTGCTTCGAAAGTTCCAAAGACAGTAGCTAGGTAAAAATGGAAGAGTTAGGGTTAGATCAAAGAGAAAGTTTTTCAAAGTGTGATCCAAAAGTTTCTAAAATTTCTGAATAGAGAGGATTCAACAAAATCTCTAGGTGAGGGACAGAGGTAATTTTCTAACGAACAAATTTTCGATGTTCATGTATGCATATATACGTATATATATGTAAGAATGTTTAGGTATTGCTTGAAAGTTGTAACATGCAAGAATTGTTAGCGATCTTGTTTCTTTTTTTTTATATATATAATTCTTCCTAATTAAAGATGGAGAGAGAAGGGTGAGGGTGAGGATGAGGATGAGGTTGAGGGTGAGGGTGAGGGAGAAGAGGGAGAGAGTGGTTTGCGATTAAAGACCGGAAAAGTCAACTACCTGACGTTTTGAACGTTCGTGCCGGAAGTAGCATGGTGGTGGGCTGTGTTGTTGTTCGAAAGCAAGGCTAAAATGCTTCACGAAAGAGAGAATGAGAAATAGATAGAGAGTGATAAAGAGAGAGAGAGAGAGAGAGAGAGAGAGAGAGAGAGAATGAGAGAGAAACTAGCTATCGATCGTGAACTGAACTCATGTTCGTGCGTTGGACTTTCGAGGTCATCGTCCTTTCCAGTTAACTATAGTTTAGTTCGATATGAAAGCTTAAGAAAAGTTTGTTGATATTATAACTAATAATAATAATAGTTATTATTATTATTATTATTATATTAATTATTAATTAAGTAATTATTATATTATATTAGTAATGATATTATTATTATAATATTAATAATAATAATAATATTATTATTAATCAATTAATAAAGTTTTATTTTTTTAATTATTCTAAGTGAAATTTTGATTCGATATTTTCTTCGAGGAGGGATAAAGAAATTTGAGAAATTTGATTAGAATAAATAAGAAGATATAAGAAGATAATCGATCTAATATATACTGTGATTACCAACTCACACGCGAACACTCAAGCACAAAAGCTTACAATTCGAATAAATCAATTTCCAAAGATGATCACAAAACTCCAGTGCACTGATAAAATCCCTCTTCCCACTCCTCCTCCAGCCTCAAAGAAAAAAAATAATCCCAGAAAAAAGAGAAAGAGAGACAAAAAAATTCTTCGACACGTTTCCAGATAAATTACAGATAAATAACTGATAAGTAAGAGTTTTTTTTTCATGTGGTCATTATTGTTGTTGTTGTTGTTGGAAAGAACTAACTATAATCTAAACCGGGGAAAAAGCAAGTTGATAGAAGCGAAATAGATAAAGAAAGAGATTAAACAACGTCGCAACGAGCAATTCAAAGATATATATATATATACATATAATAAAAATAATAATACAGAACAACTAATGGAACAACCGAAAGAATAAAAAAGATGACGAATTCTGAATTGGGGTATCTACTTCAATGGCTGGACCACTTCTTAAACCCTCCGAACCCTTCGCATTTCCCTTTCACACTTATCCCTCACCTAACCGTTCGATCCTTCTCTTCAATCTACCCACCCCTTCAACGAACTCACCCCTCACCCACTATTACACTTCCCCATTTGCAAATGCAGGAGAGAACGGTTAGGTTAAGTTAACTTGCACCTACAAACTTTGCATTCTTTCTCGTCTCCTCTATACTTACACATATACACACAACCCTCTTTTTCAATCGCATGTTTACCATGGGTACCACCCAAGCGCATGTGCGCATTTTCATGCCCACATGAATTCTCAGGTTTACACGCTTTACAGATTTGGCTGGTGCAAAAAAGAGAAGGGTTGTACAGGAGTATAGTTAAGAGTTGGAGTGGGAGTGGGGATGGACAAGAGACACGCACGAAAACAGGGCTGGAAATATAATACGGATTAACTGGGGACTTTCTCATTTCTTTCTTTTTTTTTTTTTTATCAAAATTTAAGTTCCATACGTCGAAAGAAAAATTTGTTAACGTTAGTCGAACTTTCGATCTCCATCTTTCCCATCATTCTAACAATTCATACTGTAATTTAAAAAAAAAAAAAATTGATGAAATACGAGAACGGATGGTTACTGTGTAAATTAATTAGTACAGGTGATGGAAAGACTTTGGGGTGGTTAATGTAATCAAATGTATCGAATGTTAATCGTGTTATCCTTGATGTTTGGATTTATCAGAGATTCCGCAGAAAGTGGGAAGGGTGTGATAGGTTGAGGGACTTAGTAGAATGAGAGAATTCAAGGGATCGTTTTCCTTCTGGTGGAAGGGCCGGTCAGGTTCGTCGGACCCTCTCTCTCTCTCTCTCTCTTTCTCTTTCTTTCTCTCTTTCTCTCTTTTTCTCTCTTGCGTAATACGGCCCTGAGCTGTAGTCTTACAACGGTAATGGAAGCCTCTCGGCAAAGGCTTCCTCCTACGGGCCGACAAAACCCGTTTCTTCTCTTACAGTTTACACGATCAGGGACGTCAGGGACGTCAGGGACGTCAGAGGG
Source organism: Vespula vulgaris (assembly GCF_905475345.1). Lineage (NCBI taxonomy): Eukaryota > Metazoa > Arthropoda > Insecta > Hymenoptera > Vespidae > Vespula > Vespula vulgaris. The sequence goes on from NC_066610.1 coordinate 1,760,641, forward strand.
ACCTCAAGGGGGACATATGGGGGACCTCAGGGCCGTCAGAAATTTATGGGACGCAACATAATCATCCAAGGATGTTAAAGAACTTTTCAAAGGCTCTGGTAGATCTCTATTTTTTTTTTCTTTTTTCTTTAATTTCTATTTTATTCTCTATCGTTATTTAATTATTCTTTTTTTTTTTTATATATTCTTTACTATTTCTTATTCAGATCGTTATTAAAGCTGATTGATCGATATACGTGTCGGACTTTTTTTTTTTTTTTTGGAAGATTCAAAAATCTAACGGGTGTTTCAATTTTTTCGATACGACTATACGAATAAAGAAAATTCTTTTTCGAAGTGAATAAATAAAATAAAATAAGATGTAAATTGTTTGATATCGTAAAATCGTCGTCATCGTCGTTATTATTGTTAGTTTTATATAAACTTAATATACGTAGGTAAGGAAAAAGATACTTTCGCAAAGATACGTTCTCGTTCGATTCGATCGCGTGTTTATGAAAATCGATATCCCATATGTGAGATCGAATTCGTGGCAAACCGCCACGTAGACCGCTGATTCATGATTGGTTGATCCGTTTCACGTTTACCTATGTATATATACACACACATATATATATGTATGTATGTATGTCCTTTTCATAAAAAGACTTGAGCGTATTTGGACAAACAAGAGAGTATAGTTGCCCGATACGATCTATACGATCTATAGATCTATACGACCGTGTACTCGATTAATTATTAAATTTCAATCTTTAATTTCAGATCCGTCACTTTTTTTCAAACGTTTCTCTCCAAAACGAATATTTCGTATCATTTGCAATAAATCGTTTCTAAAAAAAAAAAAAAAAAAAAAAACATAATATAACAAAATGTAACACGATTGCTATTATTTCATACAAAAAAAAAAAAAAAATAGTTTGTTAAGAAGAAGCTCGATGTAATTTACATATAACGTTTATTTGTTCAATAATAATAATTTTCTCTTTGTGTAAATAAAATGCGTAAAATTTACGGATGATTTTAAAAGATGATTAAGCTTCTACAAGACTCGTTAGACTCCGTAATCAAACTGGCAATTCTACAAGCGAAGTAAATAATTTTACGATAGACCATAAAAAATAATCAAAAGAAAAAAAAAAGAAAAAAAAAAAGAAACTGTCTCGACTTGGATTAATCAATTCTTCTTTATTTTCTTATATTTTTAATCCAACCGAAGGACTTTCGAGTCAGTTAAGAACTTTCAATCCGCCATTTAATAACTTTTAATCGTTTAACCCTAGTCCCTAATAACTTTTTACATCTCCCAATCCCATAACTTTTAATTCATATCTAAATAACTTTCCACTCTATATATCTCATATACGCATACATACATACACGTATCAAAAAAAGAAAAAAAAAAAAAAAAAAGAATTAATTTCGTCGACAATATTTTTTGTATTTATTACTTTCTTGTTTCCTTTAATTTAATTAAAGTTCAAATATGTAGACCCTAAGGGAAGACAACGACGACGAAGAAGACGATGAAGACGAAGAAGACGAAGAAGACGAAGAAGACGACGACAACGAACGAAACGGGCCTCTCGATCGGACTTTATTTTTAGTCGAGATCGAGGAGATGCATCGAAAGATACTACTCTACTCTACTCTGGCACGAATACGATGTGCACTGGCCAGCTCGGCCACGCTCTGCTTGTCCCTACGAACGCAGCTCATTACCATGCTCATTCCTTAACCCTCTCTTTCTCTCCCACCCCTTTAGCCCCTCCCCTCTCCTCTCTTACTCTCTCCTTACCCCTCAATCATTCTCCTCCTTTTCTCTTCTATCGCTTCACTGTACTATATCTCCATCTTTCTTTTTCTACTAATAGACGGTATCCATCTTTATCTATCTATTTATCTAAATATCTATTTATCTAGATATTTATTTCGCTAAACATATGTGATAGTGTAACGTCTATGTGATATATTATGTGTAGGAGGCTTTTTGTTGTGTAGAGTCTTTCTTTCTTTCTTTCTCTCTCTTCTCTCCTATTTTACGCTCTCCGCACGCGTCTTATTTTCTAGAACAGAAAATCATCACACCATCACATACAAATTCTATATACTTCACAGAGAAAGAGAGAAAAGGAAGGAGAGAGGACGTGAAATTCTTTTCATTCTTTTATAGTTTCAGTTTAAAGGAGGAGAGTTCACCGAACGCAGTTTACCCCAGTATTTTAACACTTTACTAACACACAAATAGAATATTCTTATTCTACTATATAACACTTAAAATTAGACGCACACAAGAGCCTTCTCTTTCTCTACCTGAACAACAAAACAACACACATGACTAACTTCTTCTCTACACTATACACTTAAAACTACTACACTACTACTTTTTTACTTACTCATCATCATCACACTTCTATTCTTCTCTGTTAACTAATTCTAAACTGTTTTTAATTTTATTTGATCGTAATTGTATATCTCTAACGTGTACGCATAATACACACGTACGAAACACACGTTGAAATTGATGATAATTGCAAATAATTTTCTTTTCTCAATTTGAAAAACAGCGTACTTGAAAATTTTGTTGAATCGAAAAAACGCATTTTTTTCTTCTGATCGGGATTCGAACCTGGGTCGCCGAATTTGTAATCAGATACGCTATCGGCGTACCCAAATTCGGATCCTTATTATTTATCAATGATGTTTATATATAATATATCACAACATGACATACATATTTTTAATTAATAAATTATTAAGAGATGAGATGATAACGATTATATAAATATCATACCCTAATTGTAATATAATGAATCACATCTTCTTTTTCGCGATAAAAACACTTATAAACGAAATTTTATGTACGAAATAACATTCTAAAAAAAGTCTTTACATAACATGTTTTTTTTCCTAAACCGGTATTCGAACACGGGTTACCAAATTTCTAGCCTGAAACGATACTATCGTAACCAAATTCGATCAGTGTGATTAATGTATTATTAATAAGTTTATATAATCTAATAAATTTTTACGTACGTATATATATATATATATATATCTATTATAACGTAATACATATGTATATGAAACATACGCATACACATCACACATAAATTAAAAATAAATATATATATATTTTTTTTTTAATCAATACGAGATTGAAGCAATATTTTAGATTCTTCGAAAAATTAACAAAAAAATTTTTTCCATTTACCAAACAAGTTCTTCTTATCGTAGGGTCTCACGATTCATAGGTACTGCACTGAGCTAACGATCTTTATGCGAGTCGTGTATCGAGCCTAATTAGGTAACATAAAAGGACGCCGAACGTCTTTCCTACCTGCTACTCTCTCTCTCTCTTTCTCTCTCCCTCTATCTATCTATCTATCTATCTATCTATCTATCTATCTATCTATCTCTCTCTATCTCTCTCAGTATCCCTGTCGCTTGTTACTCTCTTACTAAAAGATTATTTTTTTCCATTCGTTCTTAACACGAAACAACGAAAATTATATTAGGCTACTGCTTACTATCGTAACCGAGGAGAAAATAAAATGACACACTTTCTAAAAGAAAAAAAAAAGAATAAGAAATGAGAAAGAGAGAAAGAGAGAGAGAAAAAAATTGGAAAAATAGAAGAGGAAGAAAAAATTAAAAAATAAAAAAAAGAACCTGCAAAAAATACATTCTTAAATATTTTAAAAAAAAAAAAGAAAGAAAAAGATCGACGAGGGACGTTAATTAGCTCGTTAGCTGTCGACGATTACACGAAGAGTCTCTCTTTCTCTCTCTGTCTATCTGTCTCTGTTTGACTTAAGGAAATATCTATAGTTTAACATCATCTTTTATCTCTTTTCTCTTATCTTTCCGACCTATTTGCTTTCCTTCGAGAGGGAAATCACGAGTCACGGTGAAAATCACAGTAATTGGTATATGAGGATTTGGGTTAGCCAACTCTCTTGGACACTTCTTTATATATAAAAAGAAAAAAAAGAAATTATGTGACGTACGTTTATTCTTCCCACGTAAAAACTGGCAGGAAATTCAAATAAAAAGAGAATCTGATTTATCGAATGAGAAAAGAAACTATCGATTGCATTCGATCTTTCTTCGAGCTCACTTGTGAAAAACATGGCGGGAAATTCAAATGCGAAAATCAATTTGTCGATATTTAAAAAAAAAAAAAAATTGAGAAAAAGATTACGAAAACAATCTACCGATGTCTCGATCGAGTTTAATCAATTTTTTTTTAAATTTTTCTAAAAAAAAAAAGTGACGGGAAATTCGAATTTCTCGAACGAAAGATACAAGATTTTTAATAATAATGATAATTAAAAAAAAAAAAAAAAAAAATTCACCGGGCGTCTCGATCGTAATCAATCTATTTTTACCCGATTGGTCGTGATTGAAAAAATGGCGGAAGAATTCAAATTCGAAAATGGCGGACAGATTTCTCGGACGAGAAAAAAAGAAAAAGTAAAATAAAAAACACACACACATATACATAGATAAAAATAAAAACGAAATCTGACATACAGTTAAATCTTTGAAATCGTTCTCTCTCTCTCTCTCTCTCTCTCTCTATCTCTATCTGTTTTCACTGAGTCGGAAGGATAACCTAACTTCGTGATGATTTCTTTTGAGAAACTGTTAGACGGTGAAATCTCATCTTACGTCACATGCTCTCCTTGCATCTTTAAAGTCAAGTCGTTTTACAAACATCGTCATCATCGTCATCTTTTTAATACTAGAAAGAGATAGACAAATGAAGAGAGAGAGAGAGAGAGAGAAAATGGAAAGTATCGAATCGATTTTTGTCCTTCTTCTCTTTTTAACATTCGATAAATACGATAAATGTCATACTTCAATAAAATGATGTTGAACATATTGTCAAGAATATATATATATATATATATATATATATATATATATGTTGTATATGTGTGGGTGTATCAAAATAGGATTATGTATCGACAGCAGTGTCCTCCTTTCGCGTTCATTTAATTTTCATTCTAACAAAAGAGTTGGCTTTTCAATTGTTCAATGTATTTAATAATACGCGAGAAGATTCGCACAATTTCTTTGTTTTTCTTTTTTGTGTTGTTTAATAATTATTAAATAATAATTAGTAATTAAATTCAAGAAGAAGAAAATTAATTTATTTTAGTTGGAAAGGGATGAAAAGTATATATCATCGATATCGAACGAATTTCATACGATCGAATAAAAATGTTCTCCATTTTTGTTTATCAAAATGGCGGACAAAATTCATACGAGTCTTCCGGGTTCTCAATTTTCGTAATAAAATTACGAGAACGAAACAATGCGGATACGTTCACGAATTGTTTTAACAATTAATATTTTATGAAATAATTACTCGTTTTATCGACGTAACTTTCACTTCTTCTTCTTCTTCTTTTCTTTTTTTCATTTCCTTTTTCCTTTTTCTCACAAAAATTATTTAATCAATTTATATTTCTATTGAACAATGAAATAATATGCATATATGTAAATCGAGTTTACATACTTGTTTTACATCTACGGGAATAAAAAGAAGAAGATTCTCATTTATTCAACAGTAGTGGATCGTTCTATAGATCATTGTATGTGTAGATCGTTACATGGATCATCACTTGTAAGTATTATAGATCATTATAGATCTTCGCATAACATAAACGGAAATTGTTACTTCATTTTTATTTTCTATTTTTTTTATCATCATCATCATAATTATTATTATTATTATTATTATTATTATTATTATTATTATTATTATTATTATTATTCTCTTTTTTCATCATTTTTATTTTTTATTTTTTATTATTTTTTTCTTTCCTTCTACATTTTTTTTTCTTATAGCAAATTGTCAAGGTTAGTATTTTAAAACGAGATTTCCCTCTTATTATCATAATCTTCTAACCAAGGAAAGTAAGTTGCCATAAACGAGAAAGTAATTCAAGCAACACGCATCGATAAACCTAAATCATGCATATATACATACATATATACACACACACACACACACACACACACACATATATATGTATATTTATTTGTATCTGTCGTTTAATATGAAAAAAAAAGAATTAATCGATTAAATTTCTTTCGTATATTAGTAATTTAAAATTTAATATAATATACATTATTTATATATATATATATATATGTGATATAAGTATTATTTAATACAACAGAAAAATTTATACGTACATGATGTGTGTGTGTGAATAAAAAAAAAAATTAATTAAACAGAATTAAATTTTGTTAAATTATATACAATCAAAATATGTTTAAAAAATATATATATATATTATATATAATCGTGTGTGTGTTTGTGTACGATATGCAAATATTTTTTAATACGATATTACACAATACATTAACTAATCCAATAATCAAAAAAAGAAAAAAAAAGAAAAGAAAAGAAGAAAAGAACAGATAAAGGTAACATTTCGATATTATCTTATTAGATAAGAAGATTAATGAAATTGACCGACTTTTAACATCGCATAGTCTTCTCGGAACACTAACAAGACCCGACGATCATATCGCAAAGACATTTATAATTTTCTCGATTTCCTTCAACTCCTCAATTTCAACATTCTAATATAAAAAACAAAAAAAAAGATGTACGAAGATTATTGTATATCGATTGAAATAAAAAATAGAAAACAAAAAGAGAAAAGGAAAGAAAGAAAATCAACAAAATTCTAATCTAAAAATAATAGAATGCAATTAGAAAGAGTGAGGAAGAGAAGATAACAATTGATCGTTGATAAATGATCTATAGATCGTTCACTGACATTTTCAAACAAGATTAACTTTTCAATGATTATAATCAGCTGATCCGACGTATGAAGAAACGAATAATATAATAGACGAAATTTTATTCGTCAGAATAAAAGAAGGAAACGGGAAAGAAAAAAGAAAAAAGAAAAAAAGAAACAAACGAACGAACGAACGAACGAAATAGAAAAAGTAATTAAATTATAATGAAAAATGATAGAATCGAATTAAAGAAAGAGAGAGAGGGAGAGGGAGAGAGAGAGAATTAACAAGTGATCGATTGTATAAAATTGATCTATAGATCAGTCCCTGACATTTTGAAGCAATACTCTCTCTCTCTCTTTCTCTCTCTATCTATCTATCTATCTCTCTCTCTCTCTCTCTCTCTCTCTCTCTCTCTCTCTCTCTCTCTCTCTCTCTCTCTTTCTTATATATGGCGCCTGTGGGCCGCGCCTAAACCGGGTCGACCGATTATAACTCTTCTCTTCGTTTCCTGTCTCTCTAATGCAACCGACAACGTTTGCTATAAATGTACAATATATGTATGTGTGTGTGTGTGTGCGTATGTACATATGTAGATCTCAACAATGAAAATACAAGAAGATTGAAAACGAATGTGAATAAATAAAAGTATGTATACATTTTAAATATATTATTAATACGAACATACTACTGTGTGTGTGTGTGTGTGTGTGCGTGTGTAAATGTATATATAAAGTGGGTTAGTTTCGTTAATCTTTTTATCTAACAAGATAATATCAAAATGTTCCCTTTATTTATTTATTTATTTTATCAATTAATATATCGTATAATATCGTATTAAACAATTTTTGCATATCATATATTATATTATATATATTGAATTCTTTTGTTATATATATATGTACGTATGTACGTATGTATGTATGTATGTATTTATATATACGGACGACCATGAACAAATGCATATATGTATAATATGTGTGTGAAAGAGAGAAAAAAAAAGAAGAGGAAAAGAGAGAGACAAAAAGATAGAGAGAAAAAGAACGAGAGAGAGAGAGATAGATAGAGAGAGAGAGAGAGAGAGAGAGAGAGAGAGAGAGAGAGGAAAAGTGAGTTTCAACAACAATTTCGATGTAACTTACGTCATTCATTGTTCGCGGATACAACTAATGTGAACCTTCGACGCTTCCGTTACGTCGTTCTTTTCTTTTCTTTTTTTTTATTGGCTATCGTTAAAGAACCGCATTGAATTATCAACGAATCAGCGATCCGTATTCGATTTCATTGTTTCGTCGGCTTGTATTTCTATTTTTTTGTTCTCTTTTGAGTTGTATTCTTTTCTTTCTTTATTTTATCTTATTTATCTATTTGTTTGTTTGTTTGTTTGTTTGTTTGTTTATTATTCTTTTTTCCTTATTCACTTTTATTCCTTTCTAACCATGAGAAAATAATTCGATCTTCACCGATGACGTCAACATTCAAATACGATCGCATTGCCCGCGAAATTCGAATTGAAGGAAAGCACATACCAACGGAAATTGTACACCGATGAATCCCGTGAGAGAGATTTGGAATTCTATCGTATTGATCGCAGAAAAATTTTGAATTCGATAGGATTCGATTGAGAGAGAAAAAAAAAAGGAAAAGAAAAATTTATTTCGAAACGATTCCGTCCGAGATTTGAAATCCGATCGAATTATAAATTAAGAAGAAGAAAAAAGAAAAAGGATAGAAAATTCCTTTCAAAAACTGAATTCCAAAAATCAAATCGATCTAACAACGAAGTCTATCTAATGATCGAACGAAATTTTTCTATCTAATAGAGATTTCCCCTGAATATAAATGAAATTTCAAATATAATGTCATTCTCACATGTTCTCTTATATAATAATAATACTATTAACAATAATTATTATTATTAACAATATTATAATACATTATTAATAAAAACATATTATTATTATTATTATTATTATTATTATTATATAAAGTATTGTAATTATTATAAATATAATATATGATATACTATAATTATTATATTATAAATACAATATATAATATAATAATATTAATATAATAATAATAATAATAAATGTATAAAATAGTAACAATAGTAATAACAATAGTAATAACAATAATAACAACATTTTTTTCGATCGATCTCGTTAAAGCTACTGTTATTACTAATCCTACTGATGCTTTTGCTGTGTCTGCTGTTACTGATGTTATTGCTATTGCTACTACTGTTGCTACTGCTGCTGTTGCTGCTGTTTTGACTACTCGCTGTTAAGACTGCTAGAATGGTAGAGTTGTTTGCTCTTGCTGGTATCCATCAGCCGGTTCGTTCTTTCCTTCGTTCGTTCGTTCGTTCGTCTGACTTGCGTAATCAAGACGGAATGCGTGTTCAAAGAAAATAACGATACATAATTACGTTTACAACGATTATTGACCGTCGGCGTTGTTCTTCTCTTATCTTCTTTTCTCTTAACTCGTTTACAAAAAAAAAAAAAAATCTCACTTCACTCCCACTCTCACTCCCTCCAACTATTCGCCCCTCGAAAGGATTTAAAAAATCAAAACGATGCTTCATGATACATCCTCGTATTTCTTAGAAGCTACAACATACTTTTCCTTTCGTTTATGGTTTTTTTTTTTTTTTTAGGTATAATACGTGGTCATTACGAGAGTACAAGGATTTATCTCTCAAGGATCTATTCGTTCGTCGTCGATCAAAGAAAATTCAATTAATTTAATCGTTAATGGACGCTTCTTAATCTCCATTTTTTTTCCTCCATTTTGTTTTCTTTCTTTCTTTCTTTTTTTTTGGTTAGAATAATTTTCGAGATCGGACGTCCTTTTTTTTTTAATTTGATAGGAAGCAGAAGTAATTTCTTTAAAGAAAGAAAGAAAAAAAAAAGAAGAGAATATTCGATTCGCATCGACAATTATTTTCTTTGATAATATCGATTTTAATTCGAAAGGAAATAATTTTCTAATTAAAACGATACGAGCGTTATCGAAAGCTCAACGGCCTTCAACGGGCCTTCTTAAAAATCCTTAATTAGAAGAAAACGTTGAGAACAGATGTTATCTATCCTTTTATTAAGAATAATATATGTAATAATCATTATAAATTCCCTTTTCCTATTAACGTATGAAATTATTCAGCCGTGTAGGTTATGTCTGTCTGTATACATAACCTTCGTTTTGTTTTCATTAATTATATCAATTAAACGGTAAACTCCAATGCAGGTAAATCAATATATATATACATATATATATACATATATATATATATATATATATATATATATATATATTATTATTATTATTAGAAAATATTCCTTCCAAGAAAGTTAACGAAATAAATATATAGAATAGTATAGAAAGAGAGAAAAAGAAAGAAGAGACACTAAAAAGAAAATATATAAATCTTTTTAAAACGTGTATGTCAAGATGACGCAGGTCAACATACCTGAACTTTGTACCCAAACTGATCCTAAGAAAATAATGAAAAATTATTCTGCACTCCGAAGATAAAACAGAACATTTTTCTTTTACTGACTCTCTCTCTCTCTCTCTCTCTCTCTCTCTCTCTCTCTCTCTCTCTCTCTCTCTCTCTCTCTCTCTCTCTCTCTCTTCTTTTTTTTTAAACAATCGAAAATAACGAGATTCTTTCGATAAAACTCGATCGATAATTTCTCTCTCTCTCTCTTTCTTTTTTTTTTCAAAATATAACACAGGATATAAATTATCTGAAAATATTTTGATTGATCTTCTAATATCGACAGTTCTTTTGAAAATATTTTTTTTATACAAAAATAAAAAAAAATCGATCGTTTCTCTTTTCTTCCTTTTTTCTTTCTCTTTTCTTTTTTTCTTTTTTCTTTAACGTTAACGATTATTTGATAACACTTACGATCGTTAAATTATTCGAAAATATTCACGAAATATTGAAAAACCATTTAAAGTTATAACATACATTAGAAAGTCTCAAAGAAATAATAAATTCTAACCTCACTAATCTTCACCGAAAGAAAATCTTTTAGAAAACATTTTCCCTTCTAATACCGAGGACTCCGAAATACTTAAACGATTAGAGCTTTCTAAGAAGGACGGTATATTTTCGGAGAAAATAACATTTTCAAATTTTTCTGGATAGAAAAAAAAAGAAGAAGAAGAAGAAGAAAAAGAAGAAGCAAAAGGAAAAAAGAAATGTTAAGGTTAGAATTACTAACGAATATTTCGTAAACATTAACCTATATAAACGACGTAATATTCATATTTCCAAACGAGAAAAGAAAAGAAAAGAAAAGAAAAAAGACAAAAGAAAATCGAATGATAATCGAGGTTAGAATCCCTCTAAATAACATCGAAAACATACATACATACATACATATTATCATAATTGATACGATCGATAACAAAAACATAATGTATCTTCTTCTATAAAAATTACTTGTGTACTTTTGATGAGCGCAAAAAGAAAAAAAAAAAGAAAAAAAGAAAAGGAAAAACGAAACGGAACGAAAGAAAAATTATATTAAAATTATCGTAGAAATAATAAATTGTCGATACGAACGAGAGAGATCTTGAAGGATAAAAATAAAAGAAAAAGAAAGAAAGAAAAAACAAAAAAAAAAAAAAAGAATTATAAACATCTAATAAGATTTCAGATCTTAACTAAACTTATCTCTTTCTCTTTCTACCTATCCATCTCTCTCTCTCTCTCTCTCTCTCTCTCTCTCTCTCTCTCTGTCTCTCTATTCGGTATTTCCGTTCTCGAAAGTAGAATCTAATCGTGCATACTCGTTTGGATTCCTTAAGGAGTTCGGCGTGAAGGGTGAAGAATGTCGACCGCATCAAGAGAGAGAAAGAAAGAGAGAGAAAGAAAGAGAGAGAGAGAGAGAGAGAGAGAGAGAGAGAGAGAGAGAGGACTCAGCTGGGTGGTCGAGAACTCCACAAGTGGGCGAGAAAGAAGAAAAGAGACAGAAATATACATTCACATACATATTATACTCATACATACATACATACATACATATATATATACACACACACTACATCTTTAGTTTATCCTAACCAACAAAATTTGTCATCAAAATGATCGGATCCATTACCGACCGAAAAAAAACAAATGCCTAACGGTCTCTTTCTCTCTCTCTCTTTCTCTTTCTATCTCTTTCTCTTTCTATCTCTTTCTCTTTCTATCTCTATCTCTCTTTCTCTTGCCGAAAAACAAATATATTCATGCTCCAGCTTCATCGATCATTGCGATAACATGGTAATAATATTATAACGATCAAAAATAACTTTTGCTTTAATCTCGCATCGTGGAATAGCGTAAAAAGAAGAAGAAAGAGAATAAAAGAAACGGACGATGATACGAGATAATAATAATAATATTAATAATAATAATAATAATAAGATATTTATCTTGGATCCGTTCGGTCGTTACGAAGTCGATGCCATGTTTTTTTCTGAGCCAACAACAGGTGGCTCCGAATCGATCGATGTCGAAATGAGAAACGAGAAAAGTAGAAGAAGAATAAAGAAAGAAAACAAAAAAAAAAGGAATGAAATCAAACGTATACGAAGTAATAATTTAAATAAAAATTTCACTTACTTTTAAGCGTGTGTTTGGTGCTGTTACTGCGTGTGTGTTTTACTTTCGATGATAATAATTTCCTTCGTTCGTTGTTGGTCTTCTTCGTAAAAAGGGAAAGAAGAAAAAGAAAGAAAGAAAGAAAAACAAAACAAAACAAAACAAAATTGAAATCTGGGTAAATCGCACAATATAAATTTAGGCACTGTAAATTTCTCGATTTACGTTGTATACATACACAAAGAGTCACAATAATAATAATAATAGTAATAATAATAATATGGAATAATACGATTAATAAGAATAAGAATAATCACATTATACAAATCACTGTTACGATATTATAATACACGTATTTATTATACGAGAACACACGAGAGAAAACGACCGGACGAAAGACGAAAGGACGCGACGCGAAAGAAACTTGTCCGACGAAACGCGTGACACCTCGCTCGACGGTTGGCGAGCGAATGAGATGCGACGCTCGCTCGCTCCCCACTACCACGCATACCAGCGCTCTCTCGCGGAACGACTCGGTACTAACTCTGTCGGTAATATCGATATCTCCTCCATCGATCATGACGCATACAACAAATTTGTATACTTTCTCTTCGAAAATTATGTTTATGTTTCTTTTTCTTTTCTTTTTTACTTTCGATCTTATTCAAAAATTTTGTAATATATAAATCTTTATGCGTGTATACACTGATGACGATAAAACAGTTTTCGTACTTTTCTATACCGTTTCTATCTATCATTGCATTTTTCTTCTTGTTTTTTTATTTAAAATATGTAAAATATAAATAATTAAGGAACAATAAAATGATATGTGTATATATATATATATATACACATATGTATACATCTATATTATTTAACTATATAAATGATTTATTTACTCTTTATGTGTATATTGAATTCTATACATAATAGCATAGGACTGCAATACCACAATCGATTGCCCTAATTGTTACTCACATTTTGTGCGAATGGATCATTGCAAAATTATTGGTAACATCTAAGGCAACATTTCTTTTTCTCCTCTCTCTCTCTCTCTCTCTCTCCCTTTTCTATCCTTTTGTATATTAATCTTCCTTCTGCGATACAGATATGTGTGCATGCTTTGGTGGTTCGCACAATATATTTTCTTTCTTTCTTTATTTTTTTTTCTTTTTCTTTTTTTTTTTGGTGATATGTAAGATTTCACACACACACACACACTCGTGCAATGCATCATAATTATTTATAATAATTACATATATGCATAGTTTCTATGCACTAATTTAATATCTAATCGTTTACTATTTTTATTTTATTTGGAAAATAAGTCACCCATGTGTTTTCGTCGAGCACAAGTTTTTTGTTGTTCTTCCCTTTCTTTCCTTTTCTTTTGCACAAATAATTCTTTTTTAATTATTTAACACTTCTTACTCGTTAATAAAAAATTAATGTAAATTATAAATAATACATACAATTACACAAGAAAAAGAAAATGTGCTCATATACATATACATATACATATTATATATATATATGTATATATTAAATTCATGGCATGCATATCTCTATGTAAAAAATAGATAAAAATAGCATCTTTAATAATATGCAATAGCAATTAAATTGTAATAAAAAATAAATCATTATTATAGATTATTCAAAAAAAAAATCAAATATACCTAATACGATATTTACAATAATAAAGGAAACATATTTTTCTTAAGAGTTAATTAAAACATTATTCGAATAAATTCATAATCGAAGAAATTTGCTTTTATTGATCGACAATCATTTTTCATTTTGCCTGTGATATCCTAAACACACTATTACATCTAAATGAAAAGAAAAAAAAATAAAATAAAATTTAGAAATACATATATATATATACACACACACACACATATATATATATATATATATATATATATATATATATAAAACATTTGCGTTGTGAATGTTTAAAAATATTATTAATTAAAACTTAATAAATCGTTGTATCATTCGTTAATAAAAATTGTTTCCTCTTCTTTATCGTTTGTTATATATCATTTATGTAAAAACTTACCTAATAAATTCACATTTATACTTAATAATACTATTGAAAAAATATGAAAACTCTTTTCTTTTTTTTTTCTTTTTTTTTTTCTTTCTTCCTTCCTTTCTCTTTCCCCGTTTACAAATTCTTATGCAAGCGATGGTATCAATCAAATTAATGATACCATTGATTTTGTCACTACTTCTTCCTTTTTTTTTTGGTTTTTTTTCTTTTTCTTTTTCTTTTCCTTCCTTTTAATATTATATTTTTTGGTCCATTGAATATTGCTATACTTCTTTCGTCAGGCAGCTTTTCTCTTTATAAGAGTTATCTACTCGATCCAAAATTAATTAGTTTTGGTACGGAATAAAAAGTAAGCTTTGTTTTTCTCTTTCGCAATAAGTACTGCGCTGTTTGTTTCGCAGTCTTTTCTTTTTGGAAACATAAAAAAACAAAAAAAAAAAAAAGAAATCATACCAAGAACCATATAACTATGATACAATACTTAATATACAAAATGTGATATTCTCCTTTTTTTTCTTTTAGTCAACATAATAATAAAAAAGTTAATTTTCGACTTAACAAACTAAAATTTGGATTGTTTTCGATGATATCAAAAGTATAGGCTATGTTAACTCATCGGTACATTGTTTCCTTTCTTCTTCTACGCGTTGTCGTGTACGATTGAAAGCCTCAGTTTTTAAAAAATCAACAGTTTTGTAGACCGTAGTATTTGGTGGTGATTGGGCAGGTGGTAACGTCGATGAGGCAAAACTTTCTGTTGCCTCTAAATCAAGATCAAGATATTGCAAAACGACTAATCGTCGATTTGACGCAGGAATAAATGTATTATTGTGATCTTGATAATAATATATCTATAAAAAACAAAGACAAAAAAAAGAACAAGTAAAGAAAAAAGAGATAATACAATTGTTGAATAATTTCGTTTGACATAATATATTATCACATATAATTTTTTCAATATTATTTACCTCCTCTTTATCATCGAAAGCATTATTATCTTCATCCGATGTGGATTGATGTCGAACAGAATGTGTATGCATTGGAGGAGTCGGACTAGGTGCTGCTCGCATTCTACCTCTCCCAGGAGGAGAGGCAAGTTGTAAAGGTCCTAGAAATCAATTCGTACCATACATTTCCCATAACATCCAATCTATGTAATAAACAATTTTTTAAAACTTACCTTCTATAGGTGACTTGTTTAATGGTGGTTTAAGTTTCCTATTAATACTAGGCGGTTCAGCAGGTGAATGTTCCGAAGAGCTCATTTCTAATGTTGGCAAAGTTGTACCAGGAGATGCTTCGTTACTGATAATTGAAGTAGAGTCGCTGGTTTTTCTACCTGGTTTTAATTCCCTGTAAACTACAGGAGGAGGTGGAGCTACCGTAGATGGTGGTATTGGAGCAGTGCTACTATCTCGTATCAAAGGACTTGGTAGATTGGAATAAGTAGCAGTCACTGAACTTTCTGATCTTGGACTTGGTGGTTCATCCTCGTGAAAATCATATCGAAAAACACGCGTGTCTTCCATAGTACTTGGTGCAGCGTTAGAATAAACATGTTTCTCCGATGCTTGTCCAGGTTGATGGGATCTAGGGAAATCATAGGATTCATCTGTTACTGATCCAACTGCATTAGTATTAGCAGCAGGTGTCGCAGGTGTTGTAGGTTTCGAACTCTCCGTTGCACCGTCCAAATTTAAATAATTGTGTCCTGGATTTTCAGGTAACATGTGAGGCGGTTTAGGTGGTCTTGGAGGTGCTGGTAATTTTTCTACAGCCGGTGGGACACTCGAGTCTACGATTCTTAACTTTCCAAACCTCTTCCTTACACTCCACGAACCTATTTCGGCGTCACCAGAATTCTGAGCTCTTGATTCGGCTGTTTTATATGTTAAATTTAATATATAGGATATATATTCTTTTTCTTTCCAATTATTTATATTTTTTTTATTGATCTTTTTACCTGAACATGGAAATGTATCCCAATTGACGCTTGGTACCGGAGCAGTCCACTCGTCATCCGTAAACACACTCTCTGCGTCAGTAGTTGTAGGTGATCTTGGTGGCGAAGGTGCTAATCTTCTTGGTGCGTCATAATGTTCAGGTCCTTGTCCCATTCCTGAACTAAGAGAACTGGTATCATTAAGACGACGACCGGATATACATTCGCTGATAGGAATATAAGGTCCAGAGATTGTACTTGTTGGTGAGATCGGAGGTGATTCTTGGGATTCGTACTGAAACACTATAATGAAGATTATGTTTATACAAACCATCAAATTATTAGCTTTTCAGTTTTATAAACAAATGAAATAATTTGACATTGATTTACTTTGACATTGTTGTTCCTCGTCTTGAGTATAAGCCTTCAACCCACAAACTTGACAAACCGCAGCAACCCATTTGTTCATATCGGCTTCGCTTTCAGCAACCAAATAATAAGTTCTCTTTGGTGTCTTAACATTGAACGTAAATTGATACTTTTGCTTACAATTTTCAAACCTAAGACCAGCATCGACCTATAAACGATATTTATTATACAATAGTAATATACATAGTCCAAATTAAACGTAAATAAATATTACCTGTTCGCATTGATCGAGATCAATACGACCTTTCAACTTTCTACATCGTCTATCCGTATAATATTCTAAAAAGTATTGTCCAGGTAATTCACCGCTATGTCTTAAAGCAAACCAACGTTTCCTCCACCGCTGTAATCAAAAGAATCATCAAATATATGCACTTTATTAAGAAATAACAAAATCATTCCATTTCAATAAGAACGCCTAGTTAATAATAACATAGTCATTTCAAAGTATTACTCTTCGATAATGAAAAGATACGACGCAATACAATACAATAAAATCATAAAGAAAAATGAAGGTTAAGATTTCTATTAAAGAAAAAAAAAAAAAAAAAAAGAAAGAAAGAAAGAAAGAAAGAAAGAAAGAAAAAGAAAAGAAAAGAAAAAAAAAAAAGTTTTGTTGAAGTTCCCTTGCACGTGAACAAATGTAAACAATGAAGAAGTTTTATTAAGCACAATAAAAAAACAAAATTGAACTACCAATAACTATATGCCATTAAACAAATAACACTTACAGCTCTCCATAGTTTAGTAGGTGGCGATTTGATGAGCCATCCTTCATGAACGATTTCTTGAGTAGTTTTAAGAACCTCCATACTAACTATACCATCCACATCTCAAATCTGTTTGATTATAAATAATTTCAATATACGGTATAACATTGTCACATAGGGATAATAAAACCACCGAACACACAGGACAACGGCACGCTCGTCGTCCATTTATCTATTTTTGGACGACACACTGACGATCACACCGATACATGAATCGCCTGCTGATCTCTTCCACGACGGCAACCACCACCACCACTATCACTACCACTATTGCAATCGCCATTACTAACACAATTACATTGCTATCGTAACGAAACACTCATATATGTACGTTAAGCGAGAACTTGTGCGAAGATTGTATAGGTTAGGAAGAAAGAGAGAGAGAGAGAGAGAGAGAGAGAGTGAATAATGAAAATCGGAGCACATTGAAAGAAAGAGAGAGAGATATATATATGTATACATATATATCGTCGCCATTACTAAACCGATATAAACACGCGTGCCAAGGTTTGTGTGTATGTGTACGTTTCTTCATGTGTTAAGTCTCTCTTCGATGACAACGCACTGACGTACACGACTTACAAATGTGCCATCGACCATGATTACACGTACATGATTTTTTGTTCTTTCTTCTTTTTTTTATATTATTATTATTTGTAATATTGTTATTGTTCTTGT